>NW_010123470.1:0-33077 GCF_000699245.1 Pterocles gutturalis
TGTCATCAGCAAACTTGCTGAGGGTGCAGAAGATTGCAGCAAGTTGAGACCCTCCTGTTCATAGCAGCAGTGAGTCCCCTGCCTGAATTTCATCAGCAGGTTTCTCTCAGCTGTGCTTGAAAGTGTGACTGTTAGCCTGAAAACGTGGAATTTGTCTGGCTGACTGCAGGTGTTCTTAAACACTTCCCACGTCTTGACTAGCTGGCCCTGACATGTCATTTGAGCAATTGCAAAGTGCGTGTATAGCTGTGTAATAAGAAACAAGAGGAATCTAAATCATTCTTAGAGCAGGTAAACAGAATAACTTCTTTTTTCCTGGTATTTCTTTTTTTTTTTTTCCCATGGACCTGAAAAAAAATCTGTATTCTGTGAGCCAAGAGCTATAGAAACAAGGACTACAGAACTCCTCTGAATGCTTGTGGGCACTTGTTGTGGTTTTGTGGGGGGGGTTGTCTGCCAGCAGGGAGGGGCCACAGTAACGGCTCCTGTAAGTCGCTGCTGAAGGTTTCTCAGGACTCCAGCTCTGCTGGCAGCAAGGGAGGGGCTGCAGTGGTGGCCCCTGTAAGTGACTGCTCAGGGTTCAAATGTAGTTTCTCTCTCTCAGTATCTTGCTTCTTGTTGTAAATAGTTAATAAGTTTAATTGGTTTTTTTGTTCTTCCCAAATCGTGTTGGTTTCTTGCCTGTGACCCTAAGTGGTGAGTGAAACCCTCCCTATCCCTGCCACAGCCCACCAGGTGTTTAACAAAAAATTGTCCCTGTGGCTTTATAAACCACGACAGCACTAAAAACCATAACTGACATGCCCATGAATACCCTGCTTCACCCGGGTAGATGACTTTGCTCCAGTGTTGAGTAAGCAAGCCTTCTTAGAGTGCTTCCTTAAGTGATCTCTTGGCCACCGTGTTGTGATAGCAGTCTCTTACATCAAATAGGATATAATTGGTGAAGCACTGTTCGTTTTCCTTGGTAGATTTTCAAACATGGTGTCAAACAGATGCAATTTTTATGAAAGAAAGGGGGCTTGTTTCCTAGACATCTGACTGCAGACTAGCTCTTGGTGAGACAGATTTTTTTTACCTTCTCCATTGAAATTACTTTAATGTGAAGTGTCAGTGTCAGCTATGTCAAGAGTTTACTGCTCAAGTTTTTCCTGTGAAAAATGGAAACCAGTACTATGGACTTGAATCTTACAATGAGGTCTAATGGGCCACTAAGCAAACTTCTGCAGAATACTAAAGTCTCACTACAAATATGTGGTATGTATTTGACCCCTGAAAAGAGTTTTCTGTTTGGGCGTGCACATGGCAAGCCTTCTGCCAACTAGTGTAGTGTCTGTTAGAACGTGTTCTTTTTCTGTTGGGACAATAATTTAAGTGCAGAAAGCATGAGAATTTTCTTGTTTTGTGTTACAGACAATCCTCTCTTTCAAAAATTTATATACTATTGGTTTTTTAGCTACCCATTTCCATAATGAATATCTTTATGGAATGGCTCTTCCAATAAGTTGTTATTCTAAAGCAAACTTTCTTTTTTGACTAATCCAGAGTCTCTTGCAGGTTTTACAGGCAGCTGGTTGACTACAGCTGCTGCAGAACGATGTTTCTAATATGTGTTTTGTCAGAACATCTCGGACATTTCCATAATTTCTTCTACAGATCATCAGACAGTTTGTTCCTTGTTTGATATGTGTTATTGCATGCAGTATAAAAGCATATTGACTCACCTTTCCTGATTCTCAAGGGTCTTTTAAAATATGTAGAGATCTGTGGACTAGTATCAAACCTTTCTGTAGATGTTTTTGTCAAGCTGGAAATAGTATCATAGCTGTCTTGAAGCATACTGTTTTGTCAGTTAAGGCAAAGTACATGTGCTTCAGCAAAGCTTTTGATGCTGTCTCTCCCAGTATCCCTCTGGATAAAATTCTAGACAAGTCCATGATATGTTGGGTGAGCAATTAGCTGATGGGTTGGGCTCAAGGAGTTGTGATAAATGCAGTTACATCAGGCTGGTGGCCAGTCACCAGTGGGGTTCCCTGGGGCTCAGTTTTAGGGCCAGTGCTCTTTAATATTTTTTTTAAATGATCTGGATGCAGGAATAGAGTGTACATTAAGTAAGTTTGCCAACGATACTGAATGAGGAGGAGCTTTGGGCCCTTCAGAGAAATCTGGGCAGACAGAGAACTCAGCCATCACCAACTGTATGAAATTTAACAAGTGCAAGTGCCAAATTCTCCACTTGGGATGGGGTCATCCTGGTTATATGTACGTATTGGGGGATGAAAGGCTGGAGAGCTGCCCTGCAGAAAGAGGTCTTGGGGGTTTGGGTGGATGGCAAGTTAAATAGGAGTCAACAGTCTGCCCTGGCAGCCAAAAGGGTCAACTGTATCCTGGCGTGCACCAAGCACAGCATTGCCAGCCGGTCAAGGGAGGTGATTGTCCCACTCTACACCGCACTGGTGCGGCCCCACCTCAAGTTCTGGGTGCAGTTTTTTGGGCACCTCAATAGAAAAAGAACATCAAACTTTTAGAGTGTGTCCAGAGGAAGGTGGCCAAGATGGTGAAAGGTCTCGAGGGCAAAACTTGTGAGGAGCAGCTGAGTGATTACCTCATTGCAGTCTTCACCTTCCTTACAGAGAGCAGCAGGAGATGTGTTGATCTCTCCATAGTGACCAGTGACAGGACACGAGGAAATGGAATGAAGCTACCTCAGGGGAAGTTCAGATTGGACGTCAGGAAAAGGCTCTTCACTGAAAGGGTGGTTGGTCACTGGAATAGGCTCCCCGGGAAAGTGGTCACGGCATCAAGCCTGTCAGAGCTCAAGGAGCATCTGGATGATGGTCTTAGTCATACAGTTTAGCCTTAGGTGGGCTGATGAGGAGCAGGGAGTTGGATTTGGTGATCCTTAGGGGTCCCTTCCACCTGGAGATACTCTGTGATTCTGTGCTAAGTACCTGGGAAGGGAATCAAACTAAATCTGGGAGGTTTTTGATCAGATTAAGTAAATTTTTCTAACTACTTACAGAAATAATCTGATGTTACACTTTTACTATTGAATTAGTTCCATCAATCTCATAATGTTTAGTTGTATTTGATTGACCTAGAGCATAAGCCTAGTATGTTTTAAACACAATTCTTCCAAAGTACCACTAAGATAACGCTTTTGCCCTCAACTTCATCTTGTACATTTTGGCATTATGTGGGGTTTTAACAACTTGAGTGGAAAAATCTCTGGTTGAAAAGTATGTAATGCTTTGTTTGAAATATTTTTTTGTTCTTTGGAACGTGAACCTACAGTTAAAACTGAAGACTTTGAATCTCAGCTGAGCTACTGGTATCTTGTTCAAAGTAGTGTGTGGTGTGAGCAGTGTCCTTTAGCCACTGCTGGGGCATGCGGTAAGGGATGCTATCTTTGGAGGGGATGGGGAGGGGGTCTGTTTTCTGTAGCCCAGCATTCCCTCCCTATGCAGTTGGTTTGAATTTGTTTAGGATAAAGTATTCCATTTGTTGCTGTCACTTTTTATCACACCTAGAGTTTCCTAAAAAAGCTGACCATAGTTATACAAGTTTGCAATAAAATCGTGTGAATGCAGTGAGACTATTGCAGTTGTGTCAGGTGTAAATTGGTGTATTCTCAAAAGCTTTTTTCTTTTCCTAGCTAATAAATTGATTACACGAGAAGGGCCTTCCTTTCTGCAGATGCGAATTAAACATTTGATGAAGTCAAACTGCATCCCACAAGCGACTTTCTTGTCAAAATTGTGTGTGGATTCTCCAGAAATTGCAAATGTTTCATCTTTTCGCCAAGCCTACATCACATGTGTGTGTTCTATGCTGCCTAACGAAGACTCCATTAAGGAGGTTAGTAATCCATAGTCCCTTTAAAAATGTGTATTTATCAAGCATTTTAGAATTTATTTCTGCAATACTAAGAACGGAAGCTGAAGAGTGAAACTGTTGCAGTAGAGTTCCAAAAGATAAATGAAATATTGCAGACTGCAGTAGGAAAGAACATTTGTATTAACTGTGGGTGTACATAAGTATGTATTCGAGGTTAGATGTGTTTGAAAGCTTACAATAAAGCCTGTAACTTCAGTTCCCCTTGTAAGCAAAATATAATTTTAAAGCTGTTTTTTCTGGCTCAAATACTAGTACTAGAGCAGTCACTTCTCTTCTAGTTGTTCTGACCTAGGAAAGAAACATTTGAAAAACAAAACAAAACAGACCAGCAAACCAAACAGAAGCCACTTTAGAGTTGTTGCTCCAGAACTCTGAACTAATTTTTAGCAGTTAGTCTTCCTCTTAAGGTAACAGTCATAGTCATGATTTGTGTTAACACATTGCAGTCATAGCAGCGGTTGTACAACTCTTGCCTCTGTTGCCTGTTGATCTCACACATCTGTTATTTTATCAGTCTCGCTGTTCTTGGTAGAGTTGTATGCATTTGGTGGTGTTAAGTGTGAGACCTGAACATTTTGAGTAAGCCTCTGTGAAACTGAGGGAAGCTTCACATATTTAAAAAAAAAAAAAAGCAGCTCTGATTTCTGCATTTCCTGAGTGAGTGGCAGACTTGTTTGCAGTGTTCTTGTTACACACGTAAACTATTTTAAAAGTATTCCTTTAAAATACTACTTTTGGAAAATAATTGGATAGGTGTACCTTCAGACAGTTTCTTCAGTTTGAGCCACACTCCCCTCAATTTGCTGTAACATAGGAGCAATGAATGCATTTAACAGCTCACTGCAGATACTGTCTGTGTACTATAGGCTTTGGGGATATGTGGGTAAATTGCAACATGTTCTTTGATTGGACTGGCTACTAATGAAGAATGGCATAGAAATCACATGAAATTGTGTTCAGTTTTTAGTTTCATTTAAGAGTTGTGACGTGTAGCTGCATCTGTTTTACCTGGATACTTGGAAGACCCTTTACTTGCCAGTCGAGTGTAAAAGTTAGAACACAGATTGAGTTGAATTAAATTATGGTAATCACTTAAACCTTTTATGGGAAAATGAATGCACTAAGCATCAAAGCAGTATGTTAAAACAGTATGGTTTATTGACTTAAATGGACCTGTAGCCAACACTCTGAAAAGTGTGAAGTCAGTGGTGTTACAGTGCCAGAAAGCTGATGTAAATAACAGGCGATATGAGGATTTGCATTTAATGTTTATAGTATGCTTGGTCACAGGTATTGTGTAGTTGGCACTCTTTACAGAATTGCTCAAATCTGAAACTTTTAAAACACTTTTCTTTACACCTTTGTTTTCAGAAGGCAAGAATTGTGTCAGATCTTCATGTTACCTATCATCTTCCTCAGGTAGAAAGTTATCAGGTCTAATGACAAGTAGGGAAAAGAGATGAAAAAAAGATGGAGGATGAAGACCTCAAAGAATGGCAGCTGTTGGAAAATGAGAGGTGGCACTGACTGAAAACCCAGCGAGGGGAAGAGGGAATTAACTGTAATAAAAGAAATGAGGATTAAGTGAAATTTGAATTTCAGAGTAGAATGGGGTAGATGGAGGAGAAGGGCTTAGCTACGAAAGTAAATGTTACAAAAATAGTGATATGAGTGAAGATAGCTTGGGGAGGATTGGAGATAATTTGCTTTGGAAGATTAGACAATGTATGGTCATCCCTTTCCAGGAACTGGAAGTGATTGGAATGGCTAGGTCAAGCTTGGAAGTTAAATTGCTGAACTACTTCTATCTATATCTATAGGCAATAACATAGATGTATACGTGTGTGTATATATGTATGTACATACATGTATGTGTGGGTGTATTTATGGTGTATATATGGTTATAACTCTCTATATCTACACTATATATAAAGTTGTCCCTTGCATTTCTGGTACCTTGAATTGATTCTAAGGCACACATGTAACAAGTAGTATGACTATGTAATTATATGTTCACAAGAATCTCGTGCTGCTCTTTGAGAAACCTGGAAAGTAACAGAACTAAGAATTGCTGTCTGGCTTATTGTTGTGGTTTAAACCTGGCTGGTGGCTGAAGACCATGCAGCTGCTTACTCACCCTCCTCTGTCCCACGGCACTGGGGAGACAATTGGAGGGGTAAAGGTAAGGAGACTTGTGGGTTGAGATAAGAACAATTTAATAACTGAAATGAAATACATTTTAAAATAATCATGATGATAATAAGAATAGTAGAATATATAAACAAGTGATACACAGTGCAACTACTCACCACCCGTTGACCATGGCCTAGCCCGTTCCTAGCTAGCAATCCTGGAGGAGAGAAGAATCCTGAAACTGCAGTCCTGGAAGAGAGAGTTTCCTGGCTGACTCAGTATTTATATACTGAGTATGACATTGTATGATATGGAATATCCCATTGGCTAGTTTGGATCCATTGGTCTGGCTCTGCTCCCTCCCGGTTTCTTGTGCACCTGCACACTAGCAAAACATGGGAAGTTAGAAAGTCCTTGTTTTTGTAGCAAGAAATAAACACATCTGTATATTATCAGCATTCTTCTCATACCAAAGCCCATACTGAATCCAAAACACAACGCTGTTTTACCTGCTAAAAAGAAAATTAGTTCTAACCCAACCAAAACCAGGACACTTATTGATTCCAGTGTTTGGCTTGAATTTGCCAATTTTATTGAACCAATTAGAACGCTAATTAAGGGGGTTCTCCTCCACAGTAGTTAACAAGTAGTTAATAACACTCTTTACTGTTGGAAAAAGGATGGAGCCCTAAATGTTTCATAATCTAGGATGGCTTTTCCTACAAGGCAAGCGCCAGCTACATGTAGCAATAAAACAGGGCTTTTAAATTAAACAACAGGTTAAAATTAAAGCCAGATTGATTGTTTTAATCATAACTGCTCATCTCTGTAGAATGTCAGTGTGATTTGTGCATTTGAGCTCCATATGGCCATCTGTTATCTTCAAAGTAGGGTTTTTTAGTTTTGACTTTTTCTTTGGGAAGGACCATTCAAAAATCTGAGAGTAAAGCATTTGAGGAAATCTGAATTGAATCCCATTCATTAAAAATTCAACTGGGAAGCTTAAGAACAGTCATCTTTTGGAGGCCCTCTCCAGACATTGCCTACAGGATAAGGAATTGTTCTTGGGTTGTATGCTTAAAAGAGCAAGAGGGAAAGACATGAAGTTTGTTAAAACACTGGGAAAGTTGCAAGCAAACTCATGATAAACATATTCATAGGTACTGCCTTGTTTTGTTTCCATTGTCAAGTTAAACCAGGTGTTCTCTTCTGTCTGTAATTTGCAGTTTGATTGGAAGATTACAAGAAGTTAACCTAAGTCTTCCTTGCCCTGCAAACTATCAATGCTTAATTAAATACTTTTGATATAAAACATGTTATTTTATTAAATTTTGAGGCAGCAACTCCAAAATTCTTGCCGCTGTAGTAGCATTATTTAATGTAAATAAGGTAATACGCTGCAAAAGAGTAGCCTGAATATGTTGTCCCAGCTCAGCCAGGGGGAATTTACAGTCTCTGAGCTGAAACTAAATTGCTCTTAGTCGGTTCATGTTATATCTCTAACTCCTGAAAGAGGGTAAGTATCCCTTCATAAGCAGGCTGTGTGCCTCTTTAGGGAATATTGACATTATGTCTTACTAAAAAACTGGTAGAACACTTAGATTAGTGGTAGGAAATTTTTTATGATGACATAAGAAATGAAATATCTTTGTAATGTTAAAACTTTTTCTTCAGACTAAAATTACATGGAGGACAAAGACAAGATAAATCTTGCATGATTCTGTGCTCCATGGAATAACTTTGAGGAGTAAACTGGCGTCCTTCTTGTTAACAGAATGCGGGGAGGATGACAGCATTTTTCAACAATTCTAATTTAAAATATCTTAATACTGGTCATTCTGTAGTCTTTGAACTTTCATTCAGCTGTTGGGTTTCTAACAGAATAACAGAAGCACTGGTCAGTGTTCCAGGTTTAGTAAAGACACTTTCATTTAGTAAGTATCTGGTTTGTCACTTAAGTTACTACTTAATGTTGTTGGATTATTTCAAGCTGTGCATTAGGACTTTGTCTTAAATCTTATTAAAAAAGAAAATAACAAACCAAAACAAAAAAGACCACAAAAAATCCCCACAAAAACCAAAGGTCTGAAATGAGATGGGTCATTGACAAAGTTTGAAATAAACAGGACTTTAAAACAAGCTGTTGCTTACTCAGTAGTTAATGTCTTTGAATATGAGTGAGTTTGGCCAAAAAGAATCATTTCCACGTGAGAAGGAGAGCAAATCCAATGGCTGTGTGACTGCAGGCTGCTCCAGGCACCACAGGCTTTGCTGGAGCTGATGTTTGTGCTGCTCCTGCTGGTCCAACGCACAGCAGGAGTTCCAGCTCTGGTTACAGTGTGACTGATGGATATTAGACATGTGGGTTTTATCATTCTGTAGCCTAAGAAACCCTAGTAAGTAGGTTTTAAGTTCATAGTTTTTAAAACAGCGTTAATGTTGTTCAGTGACTGCTCCTTAATGGAACAGGGAAACTGAGTGTGGTCTCTGACAAGTGATGCCTGACCAAGTAGATCACAAGTAGGCTGCCACATCGTCTTCAGATTTGTGCAGGAAAGATATCCCATATTTACATGCACTGAGAATTTTTTGGGTTTTTTTTCTAAAAACTGTGACCTGGAAGATCAGGCTTCTACCAAACCACTGCAGGCAGCCTCTTGCATTGTTGAAGAATGTTTGCTGCAGTATTGAGGAGATGGCAGTCTATAATTGTGGAAATTGTCAAAGACAAAAGTTTGGGCCACTTAGCTTTGTTTTACTGATTTACTTTATAAAATGTGCTGAAGGAAATTGTAATCTATAAAGAATAGGAATAACTGAGTGGAGAGAGGTGGTAGAATACTGTGAGAAGACTGGAGTTACCCAGCTATCAGACATGGGTTCAGCTAGGCTTCCCACACGAGCAAGCCTGTGTGCCTGTGAGTACCGAAGGTAGATGAGAACAGAAGGGTACTGCTGATAGGATGTTGGAGGGAGATGATATGCAGCAGTATCCTTTTTTTTTATTAATCTGTAAGCTGGAACAACTGTGTTCTCTCCTGTGCAGCCTTCAAAATTCTTTCATGTGCCCATTAGTATGGGCTTACTTTTCCATCTTGCCCAACCTGATGGACATGGCACTTGATTTGCAGATATTGTAAGTGCTTATTGTCTCTAACATGCAAGGAGCAATGATGTCTGTCCCCTTAGTAAGCAAAGCCTCAATCAGTTCTTGAGGTTTCTCTCTTGCTAGAGGTAAGTTAGTGACAAAACCCCCAACCAAAATAATCTGCTACATTTTACTCTTTTTCAAATGGAAAACTGAGGCATCTGTAAGCACTTCCAGGGTGCGAATTGCTCTAAAAATGTCTTGCAAAAGCTCGGTCATGGATCTCAAGTTGAACACCAAAAGTCAGTGAACCCTAGAAACTGATGACATTGCTCAGTGAACTCCAGTGTCAAGCCTGTATGGAAAACTGGGGGGTGATATACCTGCTTCTGCTCTTCTTGCTGAATGAGATGTCTGTGAAAATTAGTTTGGTATATTTTAACTTCTGTTTGTGCTTTCTATATAATTATTTTTCATTATTAACAAGAGGTTTGAATGGCTTATAGTAGCAACAGCTGATTAACGTAGATTTTGCCTGAGTACAGCCTGTTCCGTGAAGTGGAGCAGATCCAGTGGAAAAAAAAAAGTATTAAAAATAGTATTGTCTTAATAGTAAAAGCACTTCTTAATTACTGTCTGTGGTCTAAAATACTTGGCTTATAATCAGGCTAATGGCCTGTTTTGATACATGGATAGGTACCACCTTTAAGTAGACTTTCCAGAACTTCTGTGGTGTTGTCCCAAAACTTGGGTTTGTCACCTGGTGTGCAAAGAGCCCATCCACACACAGCATGGAGGTATTTCCTTTTATTCCATATCTGTACAGAGATGGGTGTCTGTCCCAAGAAAGCACACCAAGCTTTCAGATTAATGGTTATTTATACACAAAACATTAACATATTCAACCTCCTAATACATATGCATTGTTACTTTATTAAATAATTGGTTAAAATCTCTTTGCCTAGTATGTAAATGAGTACACATGCTTGGTTCTTTCTTTTGAGTCAGGGGTATCATTGGGGTAACTGGTCTGTGAGTTGGTGGTCATGATCTCCCCCTGCCAGAACTACCTTTCCCCAGTTTTTTACTTCTTTTGGCAACTCTAAGCAGTTCTTCATGGGTTGCTGACCAAACTAACATTTCATCATTTTGAACTTCCCTTTAGACAGACATGTCCTGGTGTCAGCTGGGACAGAGTTAACTTCACAGTATCAAGTGTGAGGCTGGTTGGGTTTGTGCTGAGGAGAAGCTGATGGGCAGAGCTCCTGCCAGGACAGTCAAGGACTTTCCAGCTTCTCTGCTGTGCCCGTGTCTGCAGGGGCAGGAGGAGCTGGGAGGGAGCACAGCCCCAGTGACCAGCCCAGGATTCGACCTCAGGTTCAGGACTGAGACCAAACTGGCCGATGGTCTGTTCCATTCCATGCCCGGCATGGCCAGGGGAGAGGTGAGGCTCTGTCTGGAAGGACTTGCTCTTGTTCCAGGTCAGCCTCTCCCTCTGGGTCACCTCTCTCTCAGGGTCGTCTTGGTCTCTTGGGCACTCAGGCTCTTATCTCTGTTCTGGGATTGCAGTTTCAGGACTCTACCTGCTCCAGGATTGTTAGCTGGGAACAGGCTGAGCCTTGGCCATGGGGTGGTGAGCAGTGTCACTGTGTGTCACTCATTTGTATATTTATATAAATTACTATTATCATTATTATTTTCAATATTGTTGTAGTTTAGTTATTGAATTGTTCTTATCTCAACCCATGAGTTCTTTTTTCTTCTAGCCCTTTTCCTCCCCCATCCCCGGGAGGAGGGGAAGGGGAGGATGAGTGAGCAGCTGTTGTGGTGTTTAGCTGCCAGACAGGGCAAAACTATGACACACATTAAGACTAGTTTTGCGTTTTCCTTAAGTCTAGTAAAGTTAATTTCTAACCTATAGTTATTTTGACATCACAGGGATGCCTACAAGTGCAGAGCAGGAATAGGAAGTTTTAGATAGACTGTTTCCTGTATGTAAGTGTTTTGCTGCCCAAAATGGAAGATGGTCCCAAAGAGAACTAGTACTGAGAAGGGGTCAAAACTAACACGTGAGCTTCTCATGTCATTCTGTAGCTGAAAGGTGTGGTATGAACTCTGGGTATGAAAAGCAGACATAGTGTTTTGTTCATGTGTTTGTGAGATCATTTCCTTTGATACAGTAAACATGCATTTCTTTTGTAACATGATGAGAATAAAGTGCCTTTTCTTTCAATTTTCTTTAAGATTGCAAAGGTGGATTGCAAAGAAGTATTGGACATCATATGTAATCTGGAATCTGAGGGACAAGAAAACACTGCATTTATTCTTTGTACAACATACCTTACTCATCAGCTTCAAACAGCGAATGTGTATTGCTCTTGGTAAGTAATGAGTATTAGTGCTACTCCTAAGTGTTTCTCGCTGGCTTCAGTGCAAGAGAATTGAGCTAATACAGTACAAAAATATGTAGAGAAGGTGGATATATCTTGAGAAGTACATCACACTGAAGTACTTTCTAGATACCTTGTGACTAAAATAAATATAAAGACTCATATTGCTACAATAATAGAGCAGTTAGACAAAAGTAATGTTTAAATCACTTAAAAATTAAACAGCACTCGTTGGTATTAACAGTAAGGCTTCAACAATATAGCAGCTCTGTAAGTAGTGCTGGATCAGTGCTGTCTGGGTTGATATCAAGCCTGTTAAGCTTTGTGGTTCAACGAAGTATGTTGTAATTTAGTTCTTCCCTCCTGAATACTTAGACCCATGGTACAGTGCCATTTGCAGGTCAGCTTCCCCTTGTGCTGTTATGGGTTTGGTCCAACAGACAAGCCCTAAGAGATGTACTAGGAAAAGTTCCGTTCATCTGTAGGTTCCTTAAATAAAATTATTTCCTGCAGAATTTTCTGGATCATGTCCCTCCTGATTTTTAGAGTAGCAGTATATTGATGAAATGTTTTCTGCTAGCCCCTGGCTGGCCTTTAACAGACACAGTAAGCAAGCAGTGTTGTCCAGTGCAATCCTGCTTTCCGCCAGCCACCCACTCCCATTATTCTGCTCCATATCTTGCTTTATGCAGTGTTGGAGTGAACCAGCATGAGTGATCCACATTGAAAGTATTCTGGTTTAGACAAAGGAAAAGACCTGTTGACAGCTGTGATCAGCAGGTGAAAGTGAGGATGCTTCTGAGACTCCATTAGTGGGGATGAGCGTCTTGTGTAGTGGATGAAGATGGAGCTTTGGTACCCCACTCTTACTTGAGCCAGTCCTAACAATTTACTACTGCCAAAAAGCGGAAGATAAATTCTTGACATATTGTGGTGCTAGCTGCGCCAGTCTGACTCATCTGTTGTTCTGGCTCTGAGCCCATCTGACCTGTAGTGAGCACGTTCATCTAGCCCAGCCAGAACTGTGTATAGCCTTCTACAGATGAATGCTTGATTAGTTTACCATGTGCTCAGAGAAGTAGCAGTGAAGAAGTGCTGGTGCTTCTGGAAGCTGTAAGCTGTTAAATCTGTTCAGCTGTAACATCATTCTGTCTAGAAAGGGAAAATTTGCCTCCCTTCCCTCCTGTCTTTACTGCTCTAGCACCTGCCTGATGGCACAGTGTGAAATCTTCAGCCCAGCATAAAACCTCTGTTATTATTCTTGCATATTGGGAGGGATTAAGCAATTTCATCAGTTTAGCTCAGCTCATCCTGTAGCCTCAAGTTTATACCTCCAAGCCAAGTAAACCATACATGTATATGAATTAGTGCTGTTGGTGTGAAGCTTCATTTCACAGCTGAAGATTAAAGCAAACATAGGTTTCTCACTAAATATTCCTCACTAAAGTTGGAAGATTTTGCAATTTTGCTGTTAATCATACAATTATGTGTAGTGCTACTTTTAAGACTGGAGGTATGTGCTGTGTTTGGAACTTTACCTGAGAAGCAGGGCTGCTCTGGGCAGTGGTTCTGAGCTAGCTAATTGCCTCAGCCTCCCAGGAGTCTGGCATTTCATCAGTCCATAAGATAATGTCATCTTTGGCATTAACAGCACAGCTTCAAAAAACTTCTCTCTGGTCTGATATGCTAGTAAGTTTGGGGCTTTTGTTGGGTTTGTGTGGTTTGGTTTTTTTTACTTCTAAGTGTTACTACATATCTGTCTGGAGTTCTTTCTGTTCTCTACACTGCCTCACATCAGTTTTTGAGACTGAAAATTGCCCAACACTGAGGGTTGTCCTTTCTTGCCTTCCCATATGTGTGAAGATTATCTGAGAAACACTTCCACATCACCATCCTTGAGGAGCTATTCCAAAAATGTACTTTAGCTTTGCAGAAAGAATGGAATGAAAAAGGGAACAGGGCAAACACTGAAAACTTCTTCCTCTGCCAAAAACTATTGGAAATAATGGATTATTCACTACTCTCCAGCTCCCAGCTATGTAGATACACTGAATAAATGTACAAAATGACTGATGTCTTGATAAACTAGTTTTCAAGTTTGTTTCTGTTGTGGTGATGCTGAGCTTTTATACATAGATTGAGGCAGAGATATAGATAGATATATCTACATTCCATGCCTTCCTTGTGTAAGCTTCCCTTCATATAATTTTTTCATGTTAGTCATCTGATGTTCAGTTAAATTTTGTATTTTGTCAGCTTCTTGGGGCTAAAGCGCAGTATAAAAAGTTGCTGATATTCTTAGTGCCTGCCTCTTTTTCCTCTCCAGTTCTGTTTTAGGATTTAAAATTAGAACACTTTGAATTATACCAGTTGCATATTGGTTTCTTGTGGGGCTATCTAGCTTCACAGCTGTCTCTTCCTGACTCTGGAGGGCTGTAAGTGCATTTGTAGGTCTTCAAACAAATAAAAAAACCCAACCAAACAAACCCCCAAAAAACTGTTACCACTAAATATTGTCCATTTTTGGGCAATAAATGTATCTCAGGTCAGATACATTCTCTTTCACTTGGCGTAGAGTTCAAGAGTAGGATTGCAATAATTGGAAAACCTTGCCAATAAGCAGTGTGAAGTTTGCCTGAGCATGTTTTCTTGATTTTTGGTCCTAGAGGCTATGACTAACCTTGCATCTAGAGATTTATATACATATATATATATATAATATGATGCACAGAGTGGTTAAGTTAGCAAAGGTGAAGTTTGCTCTACTAAAGGAACAGGATCAAAACTTCTTTCATGTGATACAAAAGATACTGATCCTGTCAATCTGCTGCTTTTCCGTTTCTGTGGCGCTCATCGTGATGGCAAAGCAACACAAAGTGAGAGACTGCGTCATTCAGTGGCTGTGTTGCCTTGGTGATAATAAATTGCTTAACTGAACAGCTCTGTGCTGAAATGGGATGAGCAGGAAAGCCGTAACTGCTAAAGACAGTAGACAACGCCCTCAGCTTACACATCCCTTAGGTAACACTTCACACGCCTGTTGTGTTGGGTGGTTCTTTTAAAAGCACTGGGGGGATGTTACATCATTTGAGTGCTGGTGTCAACCTCACAGCTCCTTGCCTAATGGGAGAGAAGTGGCTACTTTACATTATGATTCATCTTACCTATTTTAAATTTGTGTGAAAATTCAAGGCTCTGCAAGTGTGGGGTTTCTTGTCCAGAAGGGAAGTCTGTGCAGCTCCAGATGCCTGCATTAAGTGCAATGAATCCCATTGCCAGTGTCTTTCCCCACTAAATAACAGGATATGTACTGTGGTTTGATCTGGTGCTTGTTTAGGAGTGAGGCACAGTAACAGTTCTCTTCAGCATCTCTCAGCGATGGAGACCTGATGAAGTGTGTGCTGTTTTTTAATGACACTGGAACTGTTATGGTGTCAACTCTAAACTGAAGTGTGTAGACTGGATAAATTGTGTGTATCTGCAGCTGTTACATTCTGCTTTCAACTCTTTGCAGGGAACTGACACTTTTCTGGAGCAAACTGCAAAGGAGAATAGATCCTTCTTTAGATTCCTTTTTGGAGAGATGTCGTCAGTTCGGCATCATCGCCAAGACGCTACAGCATTTATTTTTCTTGATAAGAGTTATACAATCTGAAGTAAGTAAGCTGCTATCCAGAGTCTTTGGACACAGCCAGAACTGTTTACATGAATTTATTGTTTTCTTAATAATTCTTCTGAACTGATATGAAATAGTTGTATTTCATTATTCATACTTTCTGATAAAGTGCCTAATAACTTACTAATAAAAATAGCTGAAAAATGCCTGCCACTGTAAATTTGTATCAGCTTGACACATTTAAATGACCTTCAGTCAATATGGAATGGTTTGTATGTTGCTGTGAAAACACAGTATGACAGTATTTTGCTAACAAAGCACCGCTGTGTTTTGATCTGATGCCTGTTTACAAGTGAGGTGCAGCAACAATTTTCTGCAGTATCTCTAAGAGATGGAGACTTGCTGAAATGTCTCCTATTTTTGTATAGTGAAAAAATGTTTTCCTCAAAATGTGTGATACAATTGCATCTGGACTTCTGCCTTGTATTCTTGATGCCTGTCTTGAGAAGGTTGCAGAAAGGTCCAAGAGATGCCTAACAGCAATTTTTATAAACTTGTAATCTCTGTTTGAGGAGAGATAGAAAAACTTTTAATTGATCCATCTTCCCGGGAGGCAAATATAGCATGCTCTTTGTAAGCAGAGCAGAAGGGGTAGTTGTGGTTAATCTGGGTGGTTGCTCAATAAGATGTTTGTCTTCCTGGGAAGGCTACTCTGACTCTTTGGAATTGGTTAAACTTGGTTTAAAATTGGTTAATTTCCTGTGTCTGGTCACTATATGAGAGTAGATTCATGGAGGGGAATAATGAATGAAAATTAATCAGGCAAACTTTAGTGGAGAAGAAATAAGTTAACTAATAATAACAAGATTTTAACTGTTTCAGTAGCAGTATTACATGGATCATGGACCTTAAATTAGATATGGGTTTTTTCCCATAGGAACATCACCATTTCTAAAAGATTTCTGATATTTCTACCTGAAAAGCAGCATAGTTTTGGACATGTAGGGTAGAATTTGCCACATGAACTTCAGTATTATGAATGTTTCAATTAACAGTACCCTCCCAAATTTGCTCATCTTTTTGCATTCTTATATGGACGTGAGTTAATTCAGAGTTAAAGGGTCAAATGGATTATGTCCTATGAGAGTTGGGGGTGTGCAGCCTGGAGAAGAGAAGGCTCCGGGGAGACCTTCCAGCACCTTCCAGTGCTGAAAGGGGGCTACAGGAGAGCTGGGGGGGCTCTGGATCAGGGGGTGCAGGGACAGGACGAGGGGGAACGGCTTGAAGCTGCAAGAGGGGAGATGGAGATGAGATGTGAGGAAGAAATGTTTTCCTGTGCGGGGGGTGAGGCAGTGGCCCAGGGTGCCCAGAGAAGCTGTGGATGCCCCATCCCTGGAGGGGTTCAAGGCCAGGCTGGATGAGGCTTTGGGCAACCTGGGCTAGTGGGAGGTGTCCCTGCCCATGGCAGGGGGGTGGAACTCGGTGGTCTTCAAGGTCCCTTCCAACCCCAGCCTTTCTATGATTCTGTGATTATGAATAAAACAGGCAAGGTTCATTTTTTCCATTAAATTTATCTCCAGCTTCAGGTTTGTTTGCTGGAGAGTCTCATTTGCTGACTAGAGTTAATTGTGTGAGCCAAATGAGTTATCAAGGATCATTTGATAAGAGAAGAGCCAAGTGTCAGAGCCCTGTTTCAGAATCAAAGTAGAGATCAGGAAGGTTACATGATTGTCCTTTTGACAGATCATAGAGGAGAGTCCAGAACTCTAATTTGTCAAAGATTAATTCAAGCAGTTATTGCACAGAGAAATATTTGCTCCTAGTTTCTCTAAAGTTGGCCTAGTTCTACTTTCAAATTGTGTGTGAATATGCATTTCATGTATAAAGGGTAATGCATTGTTAACTATATACCAGTTCTCCCTGTGTTTCCTGATAAACTGTATAAAAACTTTTTCTCCTGAGGAAATAACTTTTTTTATTGCTGTCTAGCAAATTAACACTGTTATTGAATTAAATAAGTATTGCCTGACTTCCAGTAGGCAGTGCACAGGGAGTATAAGAGCTTGCTGATTCTTTTAACTTGTTCTTAGTTCTTTTGGACCTTTACCATTTATTTGAGCTGGTATGGATGTGGTTTTGTTAGCCACGTGTCATATTCATAAATAACTGTTAACTTGTCTTTACTAATAATGACTAAGTAGTTACTTCATTGCATTCAGATTCTCTATGCTGAAAAGTATGCTTGTGGAACAAGGTAACTTTCCATTTTGTCCATGTAGAATTTGGAATATATTCTTTTTTAAAATCATCATGTGAATAATATTTGTAGATATCTTCCTGAAACTATTGAGCTGCACCTCAAAGTTGCATAGACTCCTCAGAAAACCTCTGGAAGTGCAATGCCAGTTATCTTCATCCAGGAATCATTTCTGCTACTGTACAATTGCTTGTGCTGTTGCTTATTTTTTTTCAGTGTGTGAATTTACATTAATTTTTTTATTACACACTATTGCATGTTCTGAATTAATATATTCCTCCTGCAGCATCCATACAGTATATATGGAAGATTTACACCATTCTCTTTCAGACATCTGACTTAATTATGATTGAGAGTCACTCAGTGAAGAGGAAGTAGAGTTAGAAAGATGTTTTGCAACATTGCACATTTTTTTCATAGAACAGTTCTAGAGAGAATGTACTTATCAAAAAAAGAAGAAAAATAATGGCTTTTTTTGTGGCTTTTTTTTAACAGGCAGAAGAAGCAGGCCTTGCTGTGTCTGTTTTGTTATGTGTGAGAGCCCTTCAGATCAGATCAAGCGGAAGTGATGAAATGAAGACATCAGTATGTAAAACAATTGCATGCCTTTTACCAGAAGACCTTGAAGTTAGAAGAGCTTGTCAGCTCACAGAATTTTTACTTGAGCCAACTTTGAGTGGATTTAATGTGTTGGAAGAGCTCTATATGCAACCAGATCAAAAATTTGATGAAGAAAATGCACCGGTTCCAAATTCACTCCGTTGTGAGCTGCTGTTAGCTTTAAAAGCCTATTGGCCATTTGATCCTGAATTTTGGGACTGGAAGACTTTAAAGCGACATTGCCTTAAACTGTTAGGGAAAGTAGCTTCTGATTCTGAGGATGATGCAAGTTGTAATACGTCAATCAATGAAACTGACATGTTAGAAACTTTCTTTAGTGACTATGATGAGGCAAAAGAACATAAATATTATGATGGAAAAGACACAATGAACCAACCTAAAGAAAAAGCAAGAGTAAAAAAACCAATTGGCTCTTCAGAAAGATACCAGAGATGGCTTCAGTACAAATTTTTTTGTGTGCTCTGCAAAAGGGAGTGTATAGAGGCTAGAATACTGCATCATTCTAAGATGCATATGGAAGATGGTGTTTATACGTGTCCAGTGTGTACAAAAAAGTTCAAGAGAAAGGAATTTTTTGTACCACATGTAATGGAACATGTTAAAATGCCACCTAGTAGAACACACAGACCTAAAAAGAAGATCATACTGAAAAAAGACAGATCACCACAAAAGACAACAGCTTCCAGCAGCCTGCCCCCAGCATTTCAGGAAAAGTCACATCAGCCACAGCTGCCTGAAAACTTTGAGAATGACACGCATGAATATGTCACATTTAGCCAACTGGAAAATTGTCAGCTACAAGACAGAGACATCTATCCATGTCCCGGAACAGATTGTTCTAGAGTATTTAAACAGTTTAAATACTTAAGTGTCCATCTGAAAGCTGAGCATCAAAACAATGATGAGAATGCAAAACATTACCTGGATATGAAAAACAGGAGAGAGAAGTGTGCTTTCTGCCGCCGGCACTTCATGACATCCTTTCATTTGCGGGAGCATGAACGCGTACACTGTGGACCTCAACCATACATGTGTGTGTCGATGGATTGTTATGCTAGATTTGGGTCAGTTAATGAGCTTCTCAGTCACAAACAAACACATGATGATCTTCGTTATAAATGTGAGCTAAATGGCTGTAATATTGTTTTCAGTGACTTAGGGCAACTTTACCATCACGAGGCACAGCACTTCAGAGATGCATCGTACACCTGCAACTTCTTTGGTTGCAAAAAGTTCTATTATTCAAAAACTGAATTTCAGAATCACCTTGCAGCGCACAACATTGGAGTGTCAAATGGGGAAGTAAAGCAAACGCTCAAAGAGTCTGTTTCAAAAGACAAATGCAGTTATCTTCCAGAGTCTCAGCTGCTTGAACAATCTGAAGGGTCCGGTCAGAATGATAACCTGGATCCCTCAGGCTCTCAGGAAATTCCACAGATTAAGGAAGAAGCTCTCTCTGACAGTGAAGAACTAGATAGTGAAAGTAATTGCAGTCTTCATTGTGGGGACCACAGCACAGATGCTGCAGTGAACCAAGGCCAGGTGTCTTCTCTACTAGTGGAAACAATGGCTCACAATCAATCAGTTCCAGGTTTTCTCACGTCCCAGGAAGGAGTCTTCCATCCAGCAGATATGAAACAGCAGTGTTCCAATGAAGCAGTTTGCTTTGATGAAAAAAAACTTTCCTGTGGTTTTGAAGGCTGCTGTTCCACACACAAAAATTCTAGAAGTATGCAGAAACACCTTCGCAGGGCACATCCATATAACCTTAAAGGTAGAAAAAATATGGAGATGAAAACTAAGGACTTTCTCAATCTGTTGAGTGATGCTCAGGACAGTAAATCCCCTACAGACATTAGTACAGAGTTAGGTCATAATTCAGATACAAATGCTGACTCTCCAGAAAGCGTGTATTGTACTGTAGATGCCAAAGGAAGCAATGGCCTGAAGGAGGACACTTGTCCTTCTTCCCCAGAAACATCATTTTGTGAAAGTTCTAAAGAATCAAATATTGAAGATAGCATGTTGGAACTAATGGTAGGCTTAAAACATCTAAGCTTAAAAAATTCTAACATTCAGAATTCAAGACACAAGCCTTTTTTGGGCTCTTTACAGTCCTATTCATCTACAGATGCCAAGTGCCCTGAGTCAGTAGATGAAACTACCTCAAAATTTCAGCTTCAAGAGCAGCAAGACAATTTACCCAGCCAGTACCTTACTCAGCTGGCAGCTAAACCATTTTTCTGTGAATGTCAAGGATGTACATGTGAGTTTGTGACCAGAGAAGCTCTCTTAATGCATTATGTTAAAAAGCATAACTACTCAAAGGAAATGGTTCTTCAGTTAAATATGTTCCAGCATCGGTACTCACCATTTAAATGTCATATCTGCCAAAGATCATTTACAAGAAAAACACACCTTAGAATTCACTATAGAAACAAACATCAAATTGGCTGTGAGAGGGTAGCTCACAAGGTATGTTCTAATGAAAAATTTGATCATGTAGGTTTATGTACAGATGACATGCATAAAAATAGCAGTGTTCCACCATCTGCCTGTGCAAACAATGTTGAATTCATTGGACATTCAGACCACTCTGAGCAGCTGTGCCATCCTAAAAAGGAAGACTGCAGTTCCGAGACAGATTTGGAGTCCAGTGAAGAGACAGACAATGTAACAAGAAAAACATCTAATATAGCTTCTCTGGACAGTCATGGGGAAGAACTGGAAGCAAGACAGGGAAGAGGAAGCAAAAGAACAGTTGCTAAGGGAAACTTATGTTATATATTGCATAAGTATCACAAACCATTTCATTGTATACATAAAAGTTGCAACTCGGCATTTACTAACCAGAAAGGTTTGATTCGCCATTATAGAACCGTTCACCAATATAATAAGGAACAGCTCTGCTTAGAAAAAGACAAAGCAAGAACAAAAAGGGAACTTGTCAAATGTAAAAAAATATTTGCATGCAAATACAAAGATTGTGGTAAGCGTTTTTTATGTTCTGAAGCTCTTGCTAGGCATTGTAGTGACTTCCACAATGAACACATAGAGGATGAAAAACTGCTTTCTGAAGCTGAATCTGCAAGATTTGCTTGTAACCAAGCCCACTGCCATGCTGTATTTTATACCTTTAATAAGCTTAAACAGCACCTAATAGAAGACCATGCCAATGAAGAAAAATTAAACAAAGATTTTGAAATCCATTGTGACCTTAATGGCTGTGATCGAATTTTCACAAATTACAGTCACTACTCTCAACATGTATATTTCCGACATAGTGAATATTATGATAGTCTCTTTGGAAATGCGAAAGAGGAGGAAGATAATCAAGATAAAAATGAACAAAGTTATTTGAAAGACAGTTATGGCATAAGCAAGCAGAATGGGAAGCAGTTAAAAGAAAAACCTAAAAGAATTAGCAGAAGCAGAGAAAAGCATTTGATGAATTTCAAAACAAAGGAGGAAGCCCTACAGATGTGCAAAGAGAAGTCTAACCAGACCCAGTACCCTTGCATGGTTCAGGGATGTTTGTCTGTTGTCAAATTGGAAAGCAGTATATTGAGGCACTATAAGCGCACACATCAGATGACCAGTATGTATATAGAGCAACGGATTCAAAAACTTGTTGTTTGTGTTAAATGTGGCGTAATGATTGAAAAACAGTCCTGCTCTGAAAGAGCTTTAGACTTGGATAAAAAAGGTGTAAAAGAGGATGCATCAGCTAATCCTGAGTCTGTACAGGAAAGTGAAAAACCTCTTGTTCCAAATACTAACAGTGATCCTCAAGATGAGAGCAATGAAGACCAAAAAAGATGTCCATCGGGTAGTGTGAGTTTTGATGCCAGTGCCTTTATGTATTCAGGCACTTTAAAATACAACCACAGTTCAAAGAACACCTGTTTTGAAGAGCGTAACATCACAGAGACAGTTACGTGTAAACCTGAAGATTTTTCTGAAAATAGCGAAAGAGAGAATAGCTCTTATTTCCCCAGTTTACAATTAGAGTTGCCAAGAGAGAAAGACCCAGAGGGATGTCAGCATAGTGCAGTTAATCAAAATGCAAAAAGAAGTGCACTCTGTGCCACAAAAGACAAATTTCAGAAGCCTCCAGTGTCCAAACCATTTGATTTAAAGACATATAAACCAATGGGATTTGAGTCTTCATTTTTAAAATTTATTCAGGAGAGTGAAGGAAAAGATGACGATGATGACGATGATTTTGATGAGGTGGTAGAATGGGAGTCTCCTGAGCAGTTGCCAGTAGATAAAACCTTGCAAAAAGAGGGAGACAGTCAAGGAGATAAACCAGTGAACAACTTTGTAAATGACAAAAATGCAATCATACCACAAAATAACCATGGGCAGCTGACAGAAATCCCACCCTTGTTGTCAGAATCGTCATCTGCCCCTTCTTTAGAAGATTTGAGGGCAATCTTGGACAAGGCACTAACGGACTGTGGAGACCTTGCCTTAAAGCAGCTTCATTACTTAAGACCAGTAGTTGTTCTTGAAAGATCCAAGTTTTCCACCCCCCTCATAGACTTATTTCCCACAAAAAAGGCAGATGAGCTTTGTGTAGGAAGTACCTAAGTAGTTTTGCTTAGAGCAGATTGCCTCCACTACTGCTACATGGGGAGAACTTCAAATTAGAGCAGTAATTGTTACAGTACACACTGTTTAGGTTAGTTTAGACTGTTTAATTCCATGAATGTATAATAACTGTCAAAAGTATTGGCCAAGTTAATTTAGCTCCCCATTTTATTCAGTGGACTGTGCTGATTTTGGTGCTATTTAACACATCAGAATACTGGGGGCTTCCTCTTGAAAAGTAAATGTGCATGATTGTATATGGAACAAGTACGTGGGTACCAGGGTTTGGGGGGCAATGGAGTTATTACTTGACTTGAATGTGCACCCGAGGGTGCTTTGTGTAACATATTGTACACTACAGCATCTTATATTTTTTGAGTTATGAGTTTCAATAAATTACAGTTTTTCACCCATTTCTTTACAGTAAATCTTTAATGTGGTGTTACGTGCAATTGAATTTGGGACCATTCTACGTGCGCTGGACAATGTTGCTTAAGTTTTATGCGTTTGTAGGTAATTTACCAGACTGATGGAAGAGTATAGAGACAAAAAAGTAAAGTATTACACTTTATAATATTCTCTGTGCTTTTTTCACACTCAAATTACAGTTAGTACAGGAAGAAAGCACTTATTGATGAGAAAGTCCTAGTTTTCACTTTGAAGGAAGAAGATACTTTTGAGAGTGTATGGTGCAACGTAGGTGGTTGGAGAGCGTTGCCAGACTTCCACGAGAGTTGTGTCACGTGAAAGCGTCAGTGCACATTGTGGGCTCCCTGGTTAGCTTCTTGGGTAATGAATAAAGCCTAACTGGAAGATTCATCAGAAGAGTAATCGAATGTTTTAAGATCTGTTTCTTGTTCTTGTGTGTCTTGTTTCTGGCTGTACTTCTGGACACATCATGAGGCCCAGAATCTGTTTCCCCTGGAAGTGGTGTTTCCCAGTCTCTGTGAGGATGCTAATGCACAAGCAGCTGTCACAGCTTTTTACTGATTGAGGGCTTGGGTTCTGTGCTGTGATCTGAAAAGCAGCAGTGGAAAGGAAATTGAGAAGACGTTGTGAAATGTTGCTTAAAACAGACCATGAGTAGTGGCTGGGTGCAGGAATGAAGAAGGGTCTCTGAAAAAATACCTGGAGAACCATGTTATGAGCAGAACTAAGCAGAGATGGCATCTTTAATACTACACCTACAAACGTTATTTGGGCAACTTTAAAATAAAAGTTAGATTAAAAATTGTGCACCAGGCAGAAGTGTAGTTTATTGCATATCTTTTCCTGTCATTTCTTTTCCCTAAATTATAACCACCTTATAATGAAAGGAATATACTGCATGAATCTTCTCACTAATTCTTAAAAAGGGAAGTAAGTTAGGGTCAAAAGGTTAAATACTGCAACAGGCTCAGACACCTGAACTACCTAAATTGTGTTCCAAAGTGATTTTTGTCTTTAAAAAAAAAAAAAAAAATTCTACCTTTTAATGTCAAGCTTCTGTCACATTCAAACATACTTGAATCCTCAGGATCTCAAAACAGGAAATGAGATTAACTGCAAACTTAATAAACATATGATGACTGTGTCAGGTGATTTGCCTGGAGAGATGCAAGTACACTACTGGGTTTTCTGAATATCCCACAAAAAACTCACTGCCCTTCAATGCCTAGAGGGAAAGAAGACTGTTGAGCGTGAATAGTAAATTCATTGAGGTTTTGGATCTTCAGTTTCAAGTCAAGCAGCTGTATTTCTACTAGATAACCAGAGCTTCAACCATCACAGTATTAAAAAATTCAAGCATTTAAAATATGTATTTTAAATAAAGAGGGCTGGAGCAGCTCCCGTGCGAGGACAGGCTGAGAGAGTTGGGGGTGTGCAGCCTGGAGAAGAGAAGGCTCCGGGGAGACCTTCCAGCACCTTCCAGAGCTGAAAGGGGGCTACAGGAGAGATGGGGGGGCTCTGGATCAGGGGGTGCAGGGACAGGACGAGGGGGAACGGGTTGAAGCTGCAAGAGGGGAGATGGAGATGAGATGTGAGGAAGAAATGTTTTCCTGTGCGGGGGGTGAGGCAGTGGCCCAGGTTGCCCAGAGAAGCTGTGGATGCCCCATCCCTGGAGGGGTTCAAGGCCAGGCTGGATGAGGCTTTGGGCAACCTGGGCTAGTGGGAGGTGTCCCTGCCCACGGCAGGGGGTGGAACTCAATGGTCTTTAAGGTCCTTCTGACCCAAACCATTCTGGGATTTTGAAAGAGAGAAATTAGATGAGAATGCAGGACTGAAACGAGATGGAGAATAAATGTATATGCCACAGACCAGTGAAATGGTGAGACAAAGGCAGTGTGCAAGCTTTTGCTTTCTGTGGTCCTAAAAATGTACCAAATCTTTTAAAAAGTAGTTTTGATGTCATTGATAGCTTCCTACAACTTAAAATGATGTGAGTACAGTCAGGAAAACAGGAATTATTAAATGCAAGACTGATGCTTCAAGTGGTGATAAATTATCTGAGTCATAAGAGACCAGTTAAGCACTTTTTACATGGGAAAAAGCAAAGAGAAATAGATTCCACCAACGCAAGTATCTGCAGACTTAAAAGGTAGGAGACAATTTTGTGATGACTCCTTAGGCTGAGTCCTCTTTGAAGGTAACACAATTGTATGTTCCTGCAACAATTGCATCATGTCTCATGCTGACTGCCACTTCCATCTGTGAGTACACACCGATGGACATCTGCTCTGTGCAAGGACCTGAAGTCGTCTTGAGTGACCTGGGGACAACTTGGTTTCCATAAGAAATTTGAAGGGTAATACTCCTACATGTTTACAAAAGCCAGAAAATGGAAGTCAATTTAAAAATTAAAAATTGGTTTTATTTCCAAGGTGGTGCTTTATGACATAGATGCAGCTTTTGGTAAATGGGGTATTTAAGGTAGTCCGTTACAAATAATGTACTCTTACTGTTGGGGTCTGAGCTGAAACCAGGACAAGATAGTAGTTTTGGAATGTTTACAATGTCTTTGCAAACCTGAAGGCATTTAAACACAGACTTTTTGCTTTCCATTTTCATTGGATTGGCTGACAGTTGCTTATCTGACAGGTGGAAATTTGTTTAACTGGGGTAACAGTTCAGTGTCATCCTTTTACCTATATACACAACAAAACTTTTCAGGGAAGTTTTCCATTTATCCTTTTAGACTTCATTCATGCATCATTTGTTAGACCTTCCGCTAATGAATACTTGAGGTTCTTGGAGAACAGAGACATTACTCTTTTTAGAAATGCCAGAAGTGGTGCAGCTCCAATGGCAGATGTGAGCTGTTCCCCTGCACTGCCCCATTGCCTGTGCTGTATTTTGCACACACTGTAACCTGAAGCTGGATAAGATCTCACTTTAACTCCCTGATCACTGTTTTCTTCTCTTTCTTTTTATACTTGACAGATACTCGAGTTCAAGTGTACTCAAATTTTCTTCAAGTTGTTTTCTTTCTTTCCTGTCGTTGCCTCTTGGCGCTGAGAACTTTCAGCTCAACTGGAAGCTGTGGTCACAGACTCCCAGTGAACAACCTCATGGAGTTTGTGAATTATTTTTATAATTAAAAAGATTCTGGGACTCCAGAAGTTGTACAGAAATCAGGAACAAAAGAGTTTCTCCCTGTGAAGCTTTTCTGTGTAAAAGATAAAAACTTTACAGGAGTTTGCCTAAGACTGGATAGATTGCCACGTGAATGGAGGCTCACTGCAAATGTCTGTTGCCACCAGTGTAACTCAGGACATCCCTCTGCCTGTTCTGAAGTGAACGTAGGAGCGGGTTCACCAGTAATTCACTGCCAAAAGCAGCAATTCAACATGCTGGTTGTTTGGAGCTACCATGCGTCCTTGTAGCATGACTAACGAACAAAATACCGCACACTGTGGTGCAGCCTTGCCTCTGCCTTTGGAGCGCAGCTTCCTGCTGCTTCTGTCAGGCTCCCAGATATGGACCATTTTAAAACTATGGGTTTGAATGAGTTTGCATTTCTTGTATAATGTTCATATGAGCTCTGCTGAAAACTCGTCACCAAAGAACTCTGCAAAATCATACAAAATTGCCCTTACACAATCATACTGTGTTTAAGCTGTGTATTAATGTTCTTCAGTGTTCAGCTTTCCTATTAAAAAAAATAATCATACCACTTATTGTATAAACAAATTTGCATATTAAGCATTAATTTTGTGACAAGTGGAGTTCTGTAATCCCACGGAACAGTCGTGTGTGAAACTTTTAATTCCTCAAAGGTATTCTGCTCTTACCAAGTCAGAGTTACTGCATGCGTGTAAATTACCACCACTATACCCAGAGCAAGCTCGTACAAATTAATGTCTCTGAAGTATTTTATAGAGACTGTTGAGCAGGCTGCTGCTGTTCCTTAAATTACTGCTGTTTCCATAGGCTTGAATTTAACGTAGAACAAGATAAAGAGTCAGACCTTGTTTCTGTCTGTCAGGTATGGAGACGGGTCCTGTGATGTTCTTCAGTCCAACAACTGCTTTTAGAGACGGTGGCGAGTGGCTTTTCCGCAGTGGTCATTCCTGAGCATATTGGAGGCATTTTCCTTGGGTGATGTGGTATCCCATGCGGGATTTTTAACACTGTGGTCTCAAGTTGTATTCATATTTCTGTTGGAAGATACCAATGTCACACTGGACTGTCAGCTACTTCCTACTTCTAGAAATAACATCTTACCTATTCCAGATACCAGCAGTGTGTTTTGGTTTCTGAACTCCCTTATCATCTACAAAATGCGCTGTCGTCTCATCGAGGTAATAGGTGTTATACCACCAAAACTATATTATTTGAATTCACATCCTGATGCTGATTTTTTCTTGGGCTTGTTTATCTGATCTCTTTGATTGCCTAGCAATGGTCGATATTGGAGAAGGAGATCACAAAAGGGTAAAGGTCTGAAGTTAAGAGCTGTTACTGTCTGTTTCTGGTTTTGTGTCATTGAGTAAGCCATCTTTTTCCTTCCAAGTGCTACCAGAACTTGTAGTGTTACACCTTGTGAGGTGTAACATTCACAGCTTCTTGCTTTCAAACATATGGGAGAAATATTTTCTTCTGCAGTAAAGGAACACCATCACATTGACTTCCTAAAAAAGGATTCTTGCTGTTAACAGCAGATACCTGAGAGAACACAGGTGCAAGGTCATAATCATGGTATGTTGCTTCAATTTTTTAAATTACTGCCTTCAGGTGTGTGGGTTTTCCAGGAAAACAACAGGTTTATTGGTTGTGCGTGCCTAAATTCCTCAAGGCTGTGGGCTGCCCTGCCATGTTCCCATGGGTAGTAAAAAACTGTGAATATGGTTACAAAGAGAGACGCTCCAGGCTGGCTCTGCATTGCTGGCAGGGCGCAGCAGAGCCAACAGCTTCCTGCAGTGTTTTCACTTGTCCGTTGTTTTCTGTCTGTCTTTGTCCATGCAAGATCTTTGAACTCTATGATGCTGATAAAGCCTTGTGACACTGTTTCACAAATTCTGCATCTTGGCTGCAGTGAATTATTTGAGGGAAGTTCATTTTCTAGTTAAATGTCTTGTCAAGAGTCAGTGTGGTTATGGCAGAGAGCAGAGGAGGCTTAAATGAAACCACCTTGCCTTTGTCTGGCCCTGCCAGGTGTTAAACCTGTTCGCCATCTCCCCTGAAGTTCACAGCTGGTGCCCTTGAGCCCTTCTGCTCTCCTAACTCCCCACAGCAGTATTGCCCCAAGATTTTTTCCCTATGCCCACATGAGTTTGGAGGGGATAAGGGTGGGATGGGAAAGCTGTTGCTCTTCCTTGAAAATGTCTCAAGATTTACAGCTATAGGGAAGGAGGTAGTAAGAGGTTTGTCAGGATGCAGTGTGGTGCCGGGGAGGGATCTGGCTTGGCCAGCTTCCATGAATTTCTGGAGCTTCTTCTAGGAAAGGAGAAAAGCGGCAGCCGGTAACAGCTCACCAAGAAGAGCACTGCCTTGTCTTTGGGGCAGTTGGCAGGGGTCGGATTTCTCCTGGGGGGACGTACCAGCTTACTGAAAAGATAAGGCTGGTTTTTAATTCTTTTGACAGGTCATTCTGCTAAATAGTTACAAATGGTAACTGATCGAAATGAGAAAACTAAGTTGGTATCATTTTATTGAAAGTCAATTATTAAAAATCCCCAGAGAAGTTCGGTTATACTTTAGACTGGTAGAAATAAGATGAATGACTGATACTAAAATGCTATCTCAAGAATTGGCTAAAAAGGAGCATTTATTAACACCCCTCCTGTTGCATCTCTATCAAGTTACACATTCATTACCATGCTCTGCATGGTGTGGTGTGTGTGTGTCCCCAGTACCGCTGTGGCAAGCTCTCCGGATTTCAGCAGCACCTATGCTGTCTTCACTTAATATTACAGGCACCAAATATGAAGTGAGTGTTTTGACTCTAAATAAATAGTTGATTCCTTGTAGGACCCTGTAACTTCATGTTTCTAAAAACATTTTCAGTTTATTCTGGTTCAGAAAGGAGAGGACCTGCTTTATCCTCAGAATGAACTGGGTTAGGCAAAACACATGACAAGAAAGGCTGAAAGTATCCTAACACTGGTGAGTTCTTCAGTCCTTGCTACAAAACTGTGTAAATACGTGAGCACGGGAAGTGAGAGGGGGAGAAAGCAGTTGGTGCTCTGCTTTTGATGGCAGTTACTGGGAGAGATTTGGATCCCACTGGGATGCCCTTGCACCCTTGCTCAGGCCTGCTGTTCACTTGAAGTCTCGTTAGTATCTCTCATTACCCCAATTTCCCAAACTCCCTATCCCAGTCCCCTCAGCAGGCTTCCCCTCTTCTACACTTGGGAATGTGCTGTACCATCCTGCTTTATTTTAAAAAGGACTTAACAGAGTTCACTCCAGTACAATTAGAGTCTATGATACTGCTGTTGGGAGACAGTCAAGGGCTGCTGGTGATATACACTAGGGGAGAAAACCCAACAAATACTAGTTTAGCCAGTATTAATTTTTACACTTCTTTTAGTGTGGCTGTGAAAGGATTTGGACAAGTACTAGTGAGGTGCTATATACATTATTAGGTAACTAGTACTGAGGAAAAATAATTTAAACATTTTGTGTACACACTGCAGTACCTGGGGAATGAAAAGTCTAGTGGATGAAGAAAAACTAACGGCCCTCGGATTGGTCAGCAAATGCATGCTGAGGAGGAGGGCCTCTGCTATCTTCCTCTCACATAACACAGAGAAGTTGTATGAGCTTACAGAGAGCATTGCACAGAGCAGATCAACAGGAACACTGTGCTGGAATTCAGAAAAAAAAATGTTGCAAATTATTAGAGCAGATCTGGAAGATCTTTTCTGTAGAAGCAGTGAGGAAAGAGTTCTCTGTGAGCTGGTGAAAGGATGGAACAGAGATGACTGGCTTCGGTCGCAAAAATTGCATCCATCCAATAGTGAACACCCTTCCAGCTGTATGCTACAGCAACGGAGGAGCCCTGTGATAGCCAGTTTACTCTTTTGCATTTTGGGTCACTAAGAAACTCCCTGCTTATCCAGAGTGGAATACGGGATTCCAGATTTATAGTTGTAGGAGGAGCAAAACTAGGCAAAGATGAAAACGGACAGCTACTGTACACCTCTCATCTGAGCTGAGCACAAGGTGCTGCATGGCACTGCTGGCACAAGGGTCAGTACTGCCCAGGAGTCCTCAGGAGCGCTGCAGGATAAATGTTGCTGAACACTACAGACAGTAGGATGAGTTTTCTCTGGAGCCTGCTGCACCTCTTGCTTCAGAAGGGAGGGTGTTCTGTTGTTCCTACAGGACATACACCATGCTCCAGTCACTGAACTCAGCTGTCTCGGTGGGTATGACGACTCTGCTTTTCCTCAGCCTAATTCCTTTGGGTTGCCAAGGTTACCTCAGGTCACCTGCTGGATCTTTGGGACTGTGAGAAAACCTAATTAATTAACCTGATGCCAGGCCCAGAAGTGCAATTCCAACTATGTTTTCTTTGATGATCTGGTTAACACGATGCTGATGGATTTGGAGCTGATGCAGAAAGCAGTAAGGCATGCTTTCTCTCTGGAGTTCACTTGCCAGAATTGTTTAGGTTGGAAGAGATGCACTGAGTTCATCTAGTCCCCCCCTCACCCCTACCTGCTGCTCAAGCAGGATCAGTGAGACCAGGTTGCCCAAGACTGTGTCCAGACAGCTTTCGAATATCTCCAAAGATGGAATATCTCCACAGCCTCTGTGGACAACCTGTCCCAACATTTGACCACTCCCACCGTAAAAAAAACATTTTCTTGTGTTCATGTGGAATTTCATGTTTCTTAATTTGTGCCCTTTGCCTCTTGTCCTGCCTGTGGGCACTGCTGAGAAGAGTCTGGTGCTCTCATCTTCATTCTTTCACATTATATATTTGCACACACTGATAAGGTACCCCTGAGCCTTCTCTTCTCCAGGCTGAACAGTCTCATCTCTCTCAGTCCTTCCTCATATGAAAAAAGCTCCAGTCCCTTCATCATCTTCATGGCCCTTCACTGGACTCACTCCAGTAGCTCCGTGTCTCTCCTGTACTGGGGAGCCCAGCACAAGAGGGCCACTCCAGGTGTGGCCCCACCAGTACTGAGTAGAAGGGAAGGATCCCCTCCCGTGACCTGCTGGCAACGGAGATCCCTCTCACTATGGCTGAGCTCAGGATCTCTCCTGTGTACATGTACTAACACCTCTCCTGACACCCAGTTTCACTGCACTTTCTAGGGCATCCTTGGTCCCAAACTCACCACTTTCTGGATCAAGTTTGCAGCCAATAATGTGCTGCTCCTGTTGTGCAGGGGTGGGGGCTGTCACAGCCTTCCTGCCCGAGCAGGGACACCTCTGCACCCTACAGAACTGTAGCCAAACACTGCTCCTGAGCACAGACTACAAGATCCCTGTGAAGGTTATCTCAGCGACCTAGCTCTGTGCTAGGCAACGTGATCCCTTCTGACCAGACCTAGGTGGTCGCAGGTTGGAGCACCCTGGATGGCTGATTCACAACGTGCTCCGCTTGGTACATATTGCCAGTTTGTTCTTTGTCTTGTAGTAAAGACATTTGATGGGAAGGGACAACAGCTACCCCATGGGAAAACTGCAGGAGTGGCCTTGACCTCCACTATGGGAGGTTCCTATGGACGCTACATGCTGCTAGAAAGTCTTTGGGCAAGCTCCTAAGTGTACTGACATAGATGATGAGATTCACTTGGGAACTGTATTAAGTTTGCCGTTGCCCAAACAATTCTGCTCCACTGCTATGAAGCCACTCCTCTGCCTCCTCTGGAGGGAGGTGATGGGGTTGGTGCCCTGTCAGCTGAGCCTGTTGGTGTCAATGTTCTCTCTCTGATTCAGGAGACCTGGTCGCACAGAGCCCCACAAAAAAAAAAAAAATCTTCTCAATGTCCTCCTTCACCTTGGTCAAGCTATGTCCTCATGGTTGGAGTCAGGCCGAGACAAACTTTTCCTGCCTGTACGGCACATCACTGAGTGGTCCCTCACCTCCTGCTCCCTCTGGGTACCTGTGTGACCCTCTTTTGCTGAGTCAGACTGGAGGCTGGCATGCCAGAATGACTGCACAGATGGGACAGAACACCTGAAGGGTCTTTCCCTTTGGAGGGATCACTGTTCATCTGGTCTTGTTCATGCTCTGCCCCCCACCATCCTTTGCCCCAGCCCTGGCCAGCCTCCAGAATAAATATTTATATTGGTTCTGATCACAGCTGCAGTTGGGTTCCTGTGTGGGCCTTGAGTCTTGCTCTGGAGAGTGGGGAAACCATGGCTTGCTCTGCACCACAGGGGATGAAAATTTGCAACTGGCCTGGGCCAGCTGAGGAAAGATCAGGATGTAAAGTGCAGAAGTACAAGGATGAGTATTTATGCATGCTCATGAAATGACCCAGCCAAACGGGAACACCCCAAATTGAGTTTTTCATGGAGTTCTTATACCCTTCAAATGTTCAAGTGCAACACATTTTGACTGATCGCTAGTACTCACATTACTGAGTACTAATAACAGTCAAACTGTGCCAAGCAGCTGTATTTCTCCAGCATTCTTGCTGCTTGTGTATTGATCCCGATGTCCCTGGAGTCGGTCTTGCCAGAGTTACTGATCTTCAGCGGAGCGGGGACACCACACCAGACCAGGGCTGTCCTTTATCCTTCGTGCACAGCTCTGCCCCTCCGAGAAGCAAAGCCCCTATCTCCAGGGCTGGGCTGTCCTGCAGTTTGTTTGACTTAAGCACAACCAATACCAAAGTCTCCAGGGAATTTCCACTACCTCATCCCATTGCAGTGAACTAATGTATTAACAAAGTCAACACACGCTCATACCATACAGACTGTCTGATACAATCGTTAGGGAAGGGAATTTCCGTAACGTGAGCCCCGACATCTCCGCTCCGAGCACCAGGAGAGGCCTCGCAGCAGCTCCTCCGCCTCCTCAGGGTGCCGGCA
>NW_010123471.1:0-21330 GCF_000699245.1 Pterocles gutturalis
AGGCACGGCTCACGCGGCCCAGGGTCGAGTCAGGACACAGCCCAGCAGCTTGGGCAGCTTGTTGGGGGTCACACAGGAACAAGGTCACAACTGGCTGAAATCCCCTCCTGCTCTTCTCCAGGAACACAAATGCAAAGTGGGATTAAATTTTTTTAAGTGTCAAAAAACTTTGGGTTTTTTTGTTTGTTTGTTTGTTTTTTGTGGTTTTTTTTCTTTTTTTGAGGGCTGCTGCTCAGTCCAGCCACACTTGGGTAGGAAGGTGTCATTCCTTTTGGGCTTCCCCTGGTTCAGAGCATCCCACCAGAACCCACAGCCCGTTCTCAGCCCAGCAGGTTCTGCACATCTGCACGAGCAACTCGAGCACAAAGAGGAGGGTCCCGCTCCCCTGGCCCTGGCCAGAGCACGTGCCGTACCCACAGCTCGCTCCGCTTCGGAAAGAAGGTATCAAAGAGGCAGGACAGCACCCAAGCTGGAAGGCGCAAGACCCGATCCATTTCCACCTGAGCCCAGTCAGGGAGCAGAATTCAGCCCATGCTTTTAAAGCCACTCCATTTGAAAGGGACAAATGTGGACCCCAGCACCCAAAACCACGTCACTAAATACAGAACAACAAATACAATCATACACAAATCCCAGGATGGTTTGGGTTGGAAGGGAGCTTAGAGATCATTGAGTACCACCCCCTGCCCTGGGCAGGGACACCTCCCACCAGAGCAGGCACAACGTGAACCAAGTCTCCAGCTTTCTCCCAAACGGAAAGACCCCAAACGAAGAATGTGGAAAGAGCCAAGTACGAAACTGTTAATGTTATGAGATTGCAAAATTTAAACATATAGCACTGTTTGTACTCTTGATTCCTTGACCTCCCACTTCAAATGCATTTGCGCAGCGTACAACAATAACAGGGCAGGAACACTAACCAGATCTGTGCAGGACAGGAATAAATTTGGGTCTGAAATGAGGGGCATCTGTTCTTTGTAATGGCAGACACCAGAGATCTGTATCTGTGAGCCAAAATGAAAGCAATAAATGCACAGAATCATGGCGAGCCATACTGCGACATGCATCCAGCTTCTCCTGACGTCAATGAAGTTGGTTGTAAGTTAACTAAAACCAGAATTTGCCCATGAATATATACAGAACTGAACACGAATTAAATGTAAACAACAGGAATTAAATGGACTCTTCTAAAGAGTCTGTATTCTGCTAAAAAAGAAAACACAGGAAATATGAAGGATGAAAATGATTACTCAAGAGAAGCTACCACAGGGACAAAATTTCCATCCTTCCTGAAAATAAATCATGAACTGCACATACACCAATCTAACTCTTATGCAATGGCAGAAAATAGAAACCTTTCATATGTATCCCTAAACTTATTGTATAGTTCACAATGATATTATGAAAAAAGTCTTACGCTATGCCATCATCTATCATCTCCTAAAGAATGGGACAGCATGTTGCAACAGCATGGGAAAAGAGAGAGCTAACCTCAAACCACTGCTGAGAGACCCAAAATAAAAATAATAATAAAAAAGAGTGCCTGAATCCCCTGGGCAGTGTTGACGGTCACAAAGAAAAGGTGGCAAAGCACAGCTCATCCCATTGTAAAAATTATTCCCAAATAAAGGATCGCTACGCCCAGGCTCGCTGAACAGGAGCAGCAAACGCCTTTCACCCTCTCTTGCTGTTAGCAAGAAGAAAAATCCCGAACAGCCTGAACGGACCTTGCCAACAGATTTTCACAGAGAACTCACCCAGGATAAGTGCTTCTATTACCTCCTGACACCAAACCCCACTCCTGCTCCTGAAAATCGGCATCACTAGACAGAAATGTGTCTTCTAATCCAATGTCAAAAAAGGCTTTATTTAGGGTTTTGTTCCTCTGTCACATCTCCATTTCCTCTCTCTGCTCGATTTGATGCGAGAGGTAACACCAGCTGTCACTATGTCCAACGACCTGCAAACCTTTTGATACTCAATTATTGGTTTTTTTGTTCTTTCCTTCGCTTTTGTATCTGCAGCAATTATGAAAGAAACTGAAAAGTTGCTAGGAAAAAAAAGCAAACAAACAAACAAAAAAAAGAACACTGCAGGTTTGCTCTTAGCCTTCAAGTTGTGAGCATTCCCTTCAAGACAGGGAACAAAACTCCAGGAAGGCTTCGAGAGCCGGCCAGGCAGGCAATGTGCAGAAGGTGTGCCTGCACCTCCCTGTATAACCGCGGCTGTGCACCCAGAGCCCGGCTTAGGGGCTGACACACAGATGAGGAAGGTGAAACCTTCCCAGATTTCTCATTTCTCTTTGTTCAGCAGCAACAGCAAAAGAGATTTCCCACCGCGCTTGGGGCAAGCTGCGCGGCTGGACCCATCCCCGGTGCTGCAAAAAAATCCTGCAGCAGGCATCCTAAAAGCACTGGTCTTAGGAGAGTTAAATGAAGGGTTTGGAGAGAAACCCGGAGTTTAAAAGGGGAGCAAGGGAGAGAAAAGATCCCTGGCGGTTCACAAAGAGAGCCCGAGAGCCGCACAGTCTGAGGCTGGGAAAAAGGGCATTGTCCTCAATAGCTGTTTGTTAGCTGGCTGTCATGTGTGTCTTTTGGGTCTTTTCTGGTCCAGATAGGCTCATTTGTGAAGCCCATCCAAGAAAACCCTTCTGCGGAGCAAGCTGCTCCCAGGAAGGCTCCGTACGGACTCGCACGGCGCAGCGCGCTCTGCTTCACAAAGGCAGCCCGGGGGCAGCCGGATCGCGGTGCAGCCAGAGGAGGGTCACAGGGCTCAGGGAACAGATGGCCAGCTGAGAAATAAGCCCTAATCAGGGTGAAATTTCTGTCCCAAAGTGTTAATGGTTGAAGCACAGCAAAACGTGCACCAGAGCGCAGAAAGTCTTTGAATTGGGCTGCGCTCACAGTAACCACCCAAAGAGAGATGCCTGTCCGTGTCCTACTCCAGTCCAGTGAAATCACCTTGGCTATTCCCTCTTCACACAGAAAATCTGAGCTGCAATTACATTAATTTACCAGAATGCCCATTAACACCTTCCACGTTCAACAATGAGCATCCTTCCATCAGCTCCAGCTCCGCTCCATCGGCTCCACTGGGCAAGTCCTACAAACAGGTCAAACCAGACAAAGCTTCATGTTGGTGAAAGTGTGAGCAGCATTTACAATATTCTCTTTTCATCCATCTTCAATCCTGAATTTTTCTAAACTTGCCCATAACTACTTGTGACCCATCTCCCCTAACATGGGCTTGCAGAACCGAGCCGGAGGTGCTCGCTCCCTCCCTGCCGTCCAGCTGAGCCCGGGCAACAACTGCCAAAAACTCCAAAGAAAGATTTATAACAGTGCCGAGTCGATGCGCAGCTCTCAGGAAGGATCACTTTGCACTGATAAGCCTAGAGTTGGGGTTGCTGTCGAGAAAGTGTAAGAAATTGAAAAGTTAACAAGAATTTCATGTATTTAAATGTTTTAGACTACATGGAAAACATTTGCTAGCATGATTTTTGTAAGCACATCCATTCCATTGTATTAACTATCCGCCTCCACTAGTATTCTCAACTAGTGCCACAATAAAAGTATTAGTCAATTAACTCTAATTATGCATGCTTCTATGTATATAAGATACCTGGGTGGGAGCCAAAAGCACCAGGCAAACGGGAGGGCTGACAGAGCCTGCAAACATCCCAGCTTTTAGGACTCCTAAGCTTTTCCAATCCATGCCCTAAATTAACGACCAGAAAAATTATTATTGCTGCTTTTGAGTTGTCCTGTGTCACGAATGCTACTGCCTTCAAAGCAATTTCTGGAGATTCACCGCAAGAAATCTAGCAGGGAAGGGTGTTGCTGGGAGCGCTGTGCTGCTTAGGTAGAATATTACTCATTTCTGGAAGTTTTCATCTTTTGGAAAGCAATGGGGAAGAGAAGCCCCTGTTGAGAAAACACAGGGAGCAAACACAACGCGCTGTGTATCTGTTTGCGATGCAATCGCATCGCCTGCCCGGACGGGTGAGCTGCACATTGCCTCCCAATTGTCCTGCTCTCGCAGACAGCTGTTTGGTGCTCCAGCATTCATCACCAAGCACCCATGGCACCAGCTCAACAATCCAGCCTCCCAAGGAATAAAAAGCCCATTTTTATTTTCCATAGTCCAGGAGTTAACCCCAGCTGAGAAATAAGCAGCGTGATTCATTCTAAACATCTGTGGGCCAGAGCCACGTTTCTTTACATTAGGCTGTGTTTAAGTTGGTTTCCAAGCAGGTCCCTTGGCAAAAGGGGAACGGCAGCCAGCTCGGGCGCTCCATCCAGGAGGAACGGCGCACTGAGAGCAGCTTGTCTCGCTGCATTGTTCCCTGCGAGCTCCCAACACACCGCCAGCTGCGCCGCAGCCCTCCAACGCTTCCCTGCAACGGAAACAGGCTCAGGGCATTTCTACACACGGAGGAGACCTATCGCACCTTCTGCCCGTCCGCCCAGGCACACCTGCAAGCCACCGTCGTCCCTTCGCAGGCAGCACGCTCCTGCCGGCTGTCGGGAAGGTGAGCGGTCCAGGCTGCTCCGAGACTCCACGACCGATGGTGCTATAAATAACCCCTGCACTGAATTACTGGAACAACTAGATTTTAATAGAGTAACCCAGGAAATTACTAGAAAATTATCCTCATTTTTATATGTAAGGTACTTAAGGGACACGAGAGTAAACGTGCAGAATATCAAACAGAGACAACTAGGGGACTAGGGGATAGTATTATCTGCCAGCAAAAAAAAAAAAAATAAAAAAAGGATTGATTTAGACATATGTGGATTAAGATACGGAAAAGTAGCTCTTGTAGCTCAGCCCAGACGAAAGGAGTCGGACACAACATAAAAAACTACAGGAGGAATGACAAGCTGGGAGCCTCACCGCTGGGCACGAGGATGCGGCGAGTGCAGGAGAAGCAGCCTGGGGTGGAGAGGGCGAGGACCACGGGAACGCAGGTTACCCACCGCTCGAGGGAACATACAGAGTCAAGGAGCATCTTCAGAAACCACGCTGGGCTTAGATCAAACGAGACTGAGATTTGATGAATTAAAACTCCCCAGCCTTAGATCATAAAGGAAGAACAGAAGTCTGTAAACTGTTGGGATGCAGAGTACGAGGAGATGAGAGATGCCACAACGGAAGAGGAAACCCAAGTTATCTCCTCATCAGGAAGGATTTTACAAAGCTAGAGATGGCAGATGGCATCGAAATACTCACAGGGCAGGAGTCCTGTCATTTTAAAAGGTTAAAAAACCTGCACCCTCCTGGCAAAGGAGAGGAGAGGCAGGGATGGACCGCGGCACACCAGGCTCCAAACGGGCTGGAGGGAGATTCGCTCACCAAAAAACAGAAAGAAAAGGGAGTATCTAAGAGAAATATACCTGAGACATTCAACACAAGGAACAGACAATAGCAGATCTTTTCCCAGACTTCTCAAACCTTAAAACGAACTGCTGAAGTTGTTGCTGCAAGCGATGAACAACATGAGTATTAAATAACACATAACAGGTCCCCTTACTCACAGGTTACTCACAGGTTACTCACTGTTTGGAAACAATTGGATTCCTTTTTTTTTTCCCCCCTCTTGTTTTTAAGAGCTTTATTCTAAAGAAATATCCTAAGATATCAGGGATTTCTTTATCCCAAGAAGCAGTGAAGGAGGAAAAAACCACCCCGCTGATGCACAGCCATACTGGTAACGATAATCACTGTTGGATCATCTCATGGAGAAATGTTCTGTGTAGCCACACAGCTCCTCCCGCATCCCTACAACAGCGCTCGCCAAGGCTCCCCTGCCCCCAGGCTGGGGAACAGATTCATTTCTCCAACACAAGAGCTGGCAAAGAGCCCACAGCTGGGGAGCAGAGCCAGGCTGCTCCGCGGAGGGCGTACCGGGAACGGGCCAGCAGCGACCAGGACAATCGCTGCCCCGTGCTCGTTCCCGTCCCCTCTGCCTCTGGACCAGCTGAGCCGGTGCCTTGGGGCAGAGACCAGAACCAGGCTGGGATCTGCCCAGGACCGTCCTGACATTTTCTGCACCCTGCTTTCCCGGGGGGGCCGCTGGCAGCTCCTCTCCTTGCACCCCTGCGAGCGGTGGCATCCTGCTCCCGCAGCACCCCGGCGGGTTCTCGCGCACCGTGCCCCTGGTTCAGCCGCGGCACGCTTGCTCGCTGTCCGGAAAGCCCCAGATCCAACCCCACGGGTGGGTGTTAGCCTGCTAATGTGGGGTTACCTGCAGCACAGCTAATTTGTTCTCTGGGATTAATGTTAAAATCCTAATGAAAATTAATAACCCCATTAAATTTAAAAAAAAAATTAAAAATGCATAACTATCTGGCCGTATCTTATTCAGCAGTGAGCTTTTCAGTCCTTCCTCGAGCAACAGGTAACACTCACACCCTGTCTGCAGCAACTCTCGCCTGCATTTTGCAGCCCTCCGCTGCACAAACCTGGCGAAGAGCGCCCGATGAAGAGCCTCGCTCCTCCCCAGCTCCTGTGGGCTCCCCGTAAGCAGACAGCCTGGTGTCACTCCCAGCTCCTTCCCCAGGACTGGATCCCTTTTCCTGGATTATCTCCTAGCAAACAGATTGCAGAGCTCTCCCCTGAATACCAACATTTAATATAAATTAAAGCCTTTCCATTTAATACCCAGCGTTTTTTCCAGGCATCTGTCCCTCATGAATCCACCCAATTAGCTGCACCTTTGGGGGATTTCCAGCTTTAACATTCATACGTTAGGATGAAAATAACAACCTACTTGCAGAGCTGGAGGTCACTCTTTAAATTATACCTTTTCAGAGACAAAAATCTCACCTGGTCTGGTGAGAAACGTGCCTGACTCGGGGCAGTATCACTTTCTGACCATCCCAAATGCCTCGCACGTTACTGTCAAATCACCAAAATCTACACGCTTCTTCCATTTTCTAGCACTCTAACGCTATCTCTGAATGGGACAGCACTTTGTTCCTTCCTGGATTTCTGCTCCAGGTGACTATTGAACCCACCTAGCAGCACAAGAGTGCCTGTTCTCCTCTCCATTTGGAAAGCAGCTGGTCCATTAGCTGGCAATTAGCATAAATACTTCTGTTCAAAGCACCGACTCCCTGCGCTCAACCCTCCTAACTCACTGTCAGGACACTCAGAAGAAAGGCAATACATGAACAAAGCTCTATTTTTTTTCTATTATTCAATTCATCTTACGCATAAATACCGCTAATAGAGTTTATTAAATCTCATTTGAGGTTTTCCTGGCTTCCTGTTTCATAAATTAACGAAAATTACAGCTTTTGAGGATTTGCTGTATGACATTTCATCCTAATGTCCCTTTGGCTGCAAGGCTGCCCTAAGGAGAGGTGGAGTTACTGTGTGAGGTGATAAAGAGCCCACCTGCACCGTGTCCCATCAACCCATCGACAACCAAAACCGAGTCACTGCCCTGCTGCACCCACCTCGGCTATGATGTATACACCAGTGCGGGAACTTTTCTAACAGGATGGCCAGAAACTCTGACTCCAAGTTGAATCCTAAGCAATGTAAACTAGAATCCCTATATTGGTTTCACCGTTATTTAGAAATCTTTTCTGCTGGTAACTGCTGCTGATTATTAAATGCCCTTGGACCGTGCATCTGGACCACTCTCCTGCAGGATCCTCTCATGTGTTTTTCATCTACAAAATGATACCAGGAGCATGACCACCATACAGAATATGTCAATAGCAGCTATTCCAGAGCAGGAAAGGACTTGCCACAGTACCTGTCAATTGGCTTCCCAAGTGGGAACCCTTAGGGTTTGCCTTCACTGTAAGGATCCCAGCAGTGGACTGTAACGAGAAGCTAGAATGGTAAATCTGCCGTCTCCAGCCCAAGCCACCGCTGGTCCCTGCTCACAGTGTCTCTCCTACACCCCCCCAGCAATACAAGAAAAACCCCGCACGCCGTTCTGCGGGAGCAGGGCAAGGCAGGCGCGGAGCAGAGCCCAGCCCGGGTGACACGTCGGACCCCAACGGCGCTCCTGTATCCTCGTGTAAATCCCTGTTCCCTGGCACGGGAGCTTTAAAACAAAAGGCTGGGATTTTTTATTTCAATGCCCTTGAAGTAACACCTGCTTCTGGTTCTCAGCTACGGTATCTATTTCGAAAGAAAGAGAAAAACCTGTGCTGCAGGCTTGTTCTTTGGATTATCATCATTATGATGGTCTTTTGAAAGGCAGCTTAGAGCAACGACACTCAGGCACGGCAGCCGGAGAGCTTACCGGGTAAAGAGAAATTTCTCATCATCTGGAACCTGTGCACCAGACTTTCAAAGCTATGGAGCTGTGTCTGACACAGCCCGCGCTGACCGCAGGGGCTCTGCCCGGGTGGGACATCACTCCTGAGCTTGCACGGCAGAGGAAACCCTGGGCTGCACGCTGGAGAAAACTTTCGCCGACTTTTAGACCGGTCCAACATCAGAAAAAAAATACACGACGTAAAAACTTAAATATGTTTTCCAGATGAGTAGAAGAACAATAAAAATCTCTGTGGATCCTAAATCGTGTATGACAAAGATTGCAAGTGAAGCGGTTATTGGTGTAACATAACCTCCACACAATCTGGTGCTACCACAAGCCAGGGGCTCCGGGAAGGCTTGGGAAAAGATGTTGCATATTAAAATGAAAGTTTTACATTTTAATGTAATCTGAGGGTTTGAGCACTTAACAGAAAGAAGAATCCAAGTGTAAAATGCCATCTGAAAAAGTCTACTCTCACAGGTTTGTAAGTACGATTATTGTTTTATCTAAAGTAAAATAAATCCCTGTTTCATTTCACAGGAGCTCATCTATAACATCCTACATTCAGAAATAAATACATTCTATTCCTATGATGTAGGGATATAATATTGCAAGCAGTAAGGAGGTGGTTTTGCTCCTAAATTTCCAATTAAATTTGTATTTATGGTGTATATTTCCAGTGTGACTCTTCTCTAATTTAAGCATGCAGACTGTTCTAGATAAAAACTAAGAAAACACAAGGCGAGTCAGCCCTCAGCTGCAGCAGCAAAGCTCTCTGAGAGAACTGTGGGCATTAATTCAATTTTATACATCCAGCTAACAGAACAAAACCATTCGCCCCATCTCGCAACGCAGACAATTCCCACGCTCACAAGGAAGGGGGCATTTTTGACCAGGAAGGAGGAGCAGCGACCACCTCTGGAGCCCACCGTACATCTGTCAGATGTGGAAGATCGAATTTGCACCCACAGACACACAGCACCAACAGTCCTCGCCAACCTGGATACGGAGATTTCTTGCAGGTTCCTGCCTTTTGCTGCTGTTGCTCCTCACCCCCTGCACAACCAGCATCACTCTAAATAAACCACGAGCCCAATTCTTACCGCCCAGCACGCCTACGTGTCCCTCGAGAGGTGGAAGAGCCTTCAACAAGAGCACAATCAGGCCCCATGAACGCAATGAAAAGCACCTTTCGGAAACATCCGTGGCTCTCAAATGAAAAGCGATCCCCACCAGATGTCACAGACAAGCCGTAGGCTGCAGGCGGTGACACCATCAGATCGAGGATGAACGTTGGCTTCATCTGACCTTCTTGCAGGTGGAGTGCCCGGACACACACAGCCCCCAGTAACCACAAAACCCAACACATCCCTGCGGCAGGGCAGGTGTACAAGGCTGATTCTTTGATGAGCATCATGTGTGATCGAGTTGACCCCGTGCGCAGCCGTGCCAGCCCAGGACGGCGAGGATGTCCTCCCCCGATAACCGCCCAGGTTCAGCTGGAACCCTTCGGGAGACAGAAATCCTGCTTTTAAGACAAATATGCTTCAGCATCAGCCCATATCCACACGGCTGGTCACTTGCAGGGGACCCGAGGGACCATTTTAACACAATTTTAACACATTCTGTTGAAATGTGAAGCCTGCGGGACACAGCCCTGCACCAGGCACAGCCCGTCGCCCTGCAAACGCTTCTGCTCCCGGGGAGGGAGCAACGGCAGGCAGTCATCCTGAAAAGCAAGGGCTCGTCTTCTGACTTCTTGTTCAGCTGGAACACTGGGTGACATTTTCCAGAGATTGTAAGGTGACATAAAAGTAGAAAAAAATGGCATCAGCTACATGAAATTTGCAAAAACACAGTCTGCACCAACGCTCACAACGCAGACGATGCGCAAACACCACCAGGTTCCCACGACACAGGGGTGTGCTCGAAAAGCCGAGTGCTGCTCTGTAAGCTGCAGGCTGCTCTGGTCAAAAATAAAGAGAATGAAGAGCCGTCAGAGTAATCCTAACGGGATAAAAACACGGCATCACAGATTGCACTGCTTATCACGGGTCAAGGTCCTTTCCAGCCCTAGCTGTTGTATGATTCTGTAAGATGCGGTTAAACGCCTCTTCCCTAAATCGCAGCATCCCTTCCCACAGCCGTGCCAGCCTCCCGTGCAACCCGCAGTGCCCAGCGAGGGCGAGCTGCTCCAGCAGCCGGGGGCTGGCGGCCGTGCGGCGCTTTATCACGATGATGGATTTGTATTATCCATCGTCAAATTGCTCCCTGCTGCTCAAACGCACAGGATGCAAGATCCCTCCCTCCATCCCCATCTATCACCGAGTACACAAACAAGACAGAAACAACGCAGTTCAGCCTCCTACTAATGCAAAAAAATTTTAAACCGTGCTCTCTAATGAACTGTACTTGCTCCTGGCATGTTGATATTTCTTCAGCTGCATTCCCTCCCACAAAGCTAGAAATGCCTTCGAGATAACTGAGCGGAGACGGAGCGGGCTGCTCTCCAAGTCACCTCCTCAGCTGAGCCTGAAGTGTCCCGTTAATGTAAAACCTATGCCTGCGATGGAGCTGGGGTGCCCTTTGCTTTTCTAACAAACATCCCGAACGTGCCAACTCGCCACCCAACTCCTCCTCCCTTTTCCATGCAAGACCACACCACCTCCCACGGCACGGCACGGATCCACCAACAACGCACAGCAGCCCAAAGCCAAGGCTGTATTTAGGCCAGCACTCATTAAAGTACTGAAATGCCTTGAAGGTTCCCACGCGGGTCATAAACAACGCCTACAACCCCCCCGAGAGCCCCGCTGGGTCTCTCCTGCCCCAGAGTCCTGGCAGTCCAAGAGGAGCGAATGCCACCCCACTGGGAAGCACTGCTTGGGAGCTGGAGATGCCACCTGGCCAAACTGCTGGAGTGCATGACGAAAACACAAAGACTTGAAGATCTCCATCATTTTAACACGTCCCGGTCCTGTCCTGGCAGCTCAGGCGGCAGCGATGCAAACACCACTGCCGCCGACCACCAAGCTCCACTCCCAGCCTTCTGCAAAGCCCCTGCGGGAGGGACCTGCACAGACATCTCCAAGGACAGAGTGTGGCCAGAAAGATCCATAATCTACTCATCTGCTCTATTTCAGCCACCATCCAAAGCCTCTACCATGATAGTGCACCGAGATGGTGCGATAGCTGCTGATTCCCACCCCTGGGAGGAAAGGGAAAGTTTCAAGCCAAAAATTGCTCTCAAGGGGATAAGCAGAAAACGCCAACTCTGCTAATTACAAGAGGAGGAGGCAGCCCGCAGCCGGGCCCCCAGCACCTCGAGTAAGCAGCAGCAAGGTGGAGACCCAAAGGAGGTCACTCCTGAGGCTGGTGAGTCAGTGCACACAGCCTCCACCGAGGACGGGCGGACGCGGTATCGCACAAGGTCAGCCACGCCGGGAGCTCCGCGGGATAAGAGCAGCCCCGTTCAAGGCTTTCCTCCGTGTTTTGGCTACGCTGCTTCACAGCCCCGCGCAAGGCTCCCTGTTTTTCCCCAGTCTCTCCGTGAGAGCAGCTCTCCCAGCAGCGCACCGCGGTGCTCGCGGTCCAGCGAAGCACTGACCTGTCCTGCCGCCAACGGCCGATGCAGCGTGCATCGCGATGCAGAGCTGTCACACCGGGGCTGTCTTCCTAACAGCTCCTAAACCCACCATGGCTGAAGATGGAATAAATCCAAGCAGTGACTTTTTCCATGTTAAGAGGGGAAGGGTGTCTCCTTTCACATCTTTTCTGGGGACCACGCTTTGGCACAGCGGTAGTAATTGCAAGAACGGACTCACCTAAGTGAACCATAAAAATATCACAACATGTATTCTTTTTTCTGTTTCAGTGCATCTATATGGTTATTTATGTATAGTGCCTGGGTTGATTCAGTCCAAGGAGCTGTGCTTTGTACCAGACACACAAGGAATACTCCGGTCCACCCTATTGCACCCCAAGGATCGCCGCTTCCTCGGAGCACCAACAAGGGATCTGCTTCTGACAATCTGCTGCATGCCCTGCAAGCACATCTGGGTAGTTTTCACTCCACTTGCTAAACAGAAAGGATAATTCACCTTTAAGTAAGATTTGCCAGCAGACATAAAACAAACATCAGCAAAACCAAACAAACAATAGCTTTGAGCTTTCTAAGGGAAAGTACTTTTCCTTTTCAGTTGTGCAACCTTTTGTCTCTGAGCCAACCAAGAATTCAGCGCCAGAGCAGGATTTCATGCTTAATCAATTTCTGCCTCACTCATCTGTGTAGGTACCCGAGTTCCTCATCTTACAGAAAATCCAGCATGCTCGCGATGCACCGAGTGCCCTCCGATCGCTGCAGCACCCGAGGATGCAGGAGCAGGAGGGGAAAGCTGCGAGCTGGTTCTCCTGCCCTGCTCTGTGAAACAATTTCATCTGCATCACACCTGCTGATGGAGGATCCTGCTGCTGCTGAACGAGGAAGGACTCCGCTCGTGTCAACTCGTGCACAATTTCTGTTCCATCCTAACTGAAGCACTTCATCTTCTGCCAAAATCCTCCTCTAAGGACAAAGAAAGCCCACCTGCCCTCTGGTCCAAAGAACAGACTAGATTTCTGGTTTTCCAGAGCTTTATTTCTGGACAATATCATGGTTGCTCATGGACCAGCCGATGGTGTACAAACAGAGCTGGGCAGCTTTGGTAACAATAGAGTGCGGCACAAATAATCCGCTGTGCAAAGCTGCTGCAGACTCACTGCATGCGAGAGAGACACCTCGCTCAGAGGGGAAGGTCATCAGCCACATACCTGACCATGCAAACCTCCACCTGCGCTCATCTGAAAGGTCACCCCATTTTAATCCGTGCACAGTCTGAGACCCAGCTCCCTCAATTTCTCTTCTCCCATTCTTTCCCCAGCTGATCCGAGTCAGCTCAATCTCTCCATTTTGGTGAACGCGTTCAGCACAGTGACGATGCACAAGGAGAGCGCTGCTGACCATCTATCCCAGGTATTACAGGTTCTCATGCAAAAACATTTAAAAAAAATTAAAAAAAAAAAAATTCCCCAATGTTCTGTGTACATCATTCACCTGCTCACACACCTCTACATTCAAGAAGAAATTTGTCTGTCTTCCACTGACCAAAACCACAGAATTTATTTCCAACTCAGGATGGGTCTTAGAACACCCATGACCCCCCTTCACCATCGTTCTCTCTCCCGAAACAGGCTCCACCAGACTCTGACGCTGCCTTTACTTCTCCGATGCCGCAGGGCGTGTTGAGCAGACTGTGACCCCACCAGCTCCTTCAGGCTGCAGCCGCTGGGGATGGATGGGGTCCCCCCCACCTTCCCTTGGACTCACGGGCCAATTACCTTTGGAAATAAGCCTTGCGGTCATCAAAAAACCCAACCCATGTTTCAGTCCATACAAGTGTGCATACACAAAGAGACAAAAATCTCATCTCACCTCCAGAATACACCAGAAAGTTAAAACTGGAAAAGAAGGCGAGAAGCAAGCAAAACCATTACCTCTGCCCCAGCCAAAACCAGAACAAAATGAATTTTTTTTAAATACGTCAAAGATGCCCTGAAACACCAGCAAGGACATGAACTAAAACGCTGCTCTTCAGCGTCCCTGTAACCGAGCTAGCCAAATGAGAGACTTTGAAGGTGACTTCAATGAGCCAAACGCCAGCTGCCAGGTCCCAGGTCCCCGCGCTAGCTGGAGAGGCGCAGCGGGCTTCCCAATGCGTCCAGCACATCTTCCCGGGGGAGGCAGCCAACGTGCCCGCTCTCTTCTCCCAGGGGGTATGGCAAGTGCTGGGACGTTGGGAGATACTATTCCTCATCTCTGCCCTGCTGCTCAGTTTGTGGGGCTCACAGCAATCCAGGATTCCTTTTTCAAAAGGAACGTAACTCTCGCTCCTCATCTTCCTCTGCAGCTCTGTGAAGCTTGTGAAAGATTCATGGATTAAAAAAAAAAAAAAAAAAAAAGCAGTAAAGTACAAAATTGTTGTTTTATTTACCAAAAAGAATCCTGTACCTTTGCCACACTTAGCTCTTCATTTACATGATCAAGAGAACAGGCATTTGTAGCATGGAGCAGAACTGTGACTTCGCAGACACGCTGCGCCGGGAGAGGATCGCGGAGAAGACGTGACAACTCGTCGACTATTTTAAGAAGCTGCAATTTTTAGAGAACAAGATTCACCACAATTCATCAGAGCTGCCTGTAAGCTAGATGCCATCCCAAAAGGATTAACGTTATTACCCAACGCTTCCTGGCTCAATCCACGGTGCGCGTCAATAATTATCACTATGTCAAACTGACTTCTTTGGTTTGCCCGAAGAGCGTTATTGGCCATCAAGCAACACGTTACGCAAAGGCAATGGAAGATAAGCCACGAGCCAATGCCTTTTGGAGGGGTGGCGTGCCAACCCACCCCATCATCCTCAAAGTACGACGGCACCGTGCAGTGATTCCTCTCCATCAGCTCCCCGGGAGAACTCTACACGCCGCATTTCATTCTGACGCCAGGTAACGTGCCTGCCTAGGAAGATGGAACACAATGATTTCGATTGGCACTATTAGGCTTATTGTGTCTGAGAGAAGAGACAAACACAACGTTGACCGAAGGGATCCAAGCGCACAGACACACGGGGGCTCTCATCTGCTCACCCAACATCAAAGCTTCTCTTTGACAACGCCTTAAGTTAAATATTTGTGATAGTTAATTTATTTGATCTTCTGTATTTGCGAGGCTCAGAGCTGGGCAGAAAGCCCTTTGAAGCGCTCCCAAACACACTAAATTATTGGAAACGTTTGTCAGAACGCTGCTGTATAAACTCCACCGAGCTATCTCCATCGCTTCACGGACCCTTCCGATAACGGTGCCGCCCATCTCCGCCCAAACCGCTGCCTCCAAAACTGCCGGAGGTGCACGCGTGTTACCCGATTGCCTCCCTTAGGAGGCGGAAAGCAGGATGAAAGGAGGCGGTAGAGGGACATGCCAGAGCATTGGATGGGTAAACAAGCAGAATTTCTGGACTGAACAATTTGCTGCTTCATTTTAATTACTGGCTTCTGAAAGACTTCAGAAACTTGGCCAATTTGTGCAACTCTATTCTTCGCTTTTGGCCTCAACCGTACAGTCGTTTCGCAGGCAAACAAGGAACAGATGTACAATCTATATTCACCCCAAGTCCTTTTATAGTAAAATGACTTCTGGCCAAATAATGTATATTAAAAAAAAAAAAAAAAAAAAAAAAAAACCCAAACACAAAACCCACCCCACTAATTCTTGTCTTTTCAGATGTCTCCCACAATACCCAAAGACACACTAAAAAACCCAACACTTCTTCATACGCTCTTGGAGGCCCCAAGGGTCTTCTGTCCAGGGGCAACTCCTGCCCTTGGCCAACACCCGCACGGAGGAGAGCGGCCAGAGGAGGCACAAACATGGGAGCAGGACACGACTTGTGCGAGGGCAGGGCTAACACGGCTCTCTGCACCGTCCCGGCAGTGTGGCAAGGGAAATCACATCTGCCAGGGGTTCTCCCGAGGACCCTCCTGCCACGGGAGCTTTCTCTGGGGCACGGAGCGGGCTGCGCTGACGGCTCTCACCCCAGCACATCCCAGGACAGATCCCAGGGCAAGCGGCCGCAGGGTGCCCGTGCAGAAGTGTCCCCAGTTGCCTCCGCAGCGACTCAGCCGGGAAGCGGCTGGGCACGTTTCCAGCTCCCCATCCAGCACACAGGGTCGCTCTCAAGAGTGGCAACGCAGAGCCCTGGAGGTCCACGCACTGCCCGGCGCCCATCTGAGGACCATTCATTGCCCATACAACACGACCATTATGCCGCTTTCTGACTATCCTCCCCAAATATATGTTTAACCATGCGCAGTTACAGAAGACAAACACTTGTTTTGTTAGAGATCCCACGGTCAATCGAAAGCGAACACATGTCGAATTTCTGCAGTGTGTTAGTTACGACAGAGTAGGGGCGAGTTGTACATTATCCAAGTCTTTATGCAACTTGTGAGAGGCAGTAAGGCGTTATTTTAGGAAGAGACTAACCCTGGAACAAATTAATGTTTATATATGGATATATTGGAAAATATAATGTTGTGCACCTTGAGTTACTAAAACTACAAAGCAGATGCTCAAGATCAAAATAATCAGTGCAAATGAAACAATATCCAATGAAAACAGGGGTGCACATCACCTACAGCTCTGGCAGCCCTTTGCAGAAGGAACTGGGAACACGGCGGATGAAGTCCAAGCGCTGAAACCTGCTGGTTTTACTACCTCGAATTGAAACTGGCAGGATGTGACAAAGGGGAAATTGCTGCTTTTTAAGCAACAGCAGCTGAGAGTGCTTCTACCTGCCTGGCAGGATGCTGCAGCTCCTAGCTGCTGGAGGCTGGGGCTAGATTTTATTTTTTTTTTTAAAAAAAAACACAATTATAAATCAAACTGAATGAGCTGGTGTCACTTATTTCCCATACCAAATTCCCAAATGGACTCTTCCAAACAAACAAAGAAGAAAACAAACAATAATTCAGCTTGGTTTGCCTGAAACACGGCTGCACACTGTTCGCCACCGAACTCTTCCAGTGCCTGGATCGGGGGCTTCGCTGCCACTGCCTGGGAACGTGTTTCAAACAGGTAACGGATGGTTTTGCTCCTCAGCTAGTTTTAAGGTCTAATCTTCTGGTTACCAAAGAAAAATCACATTTACCTCTATATTTTTCCCAGTAGTGGGAAACCCTGCGGAGCGGGGCACGCTCCATCCCCAAGCACTCCTGGGGGACCCGACCCGGCGAAGCCAGCCGGGCCCAGCCGTGCCTTCTGCTGTCACCCACACCTCCCGAGGACACGGCGCCCAAACGGGACCGGGAAAAACCACCGCTTCTCTTGTGGTTCTCTTTACGGCTTCCTGCACTGGGAAGTATTTTGATCCTGATCATAATGTTCTTCATTCAAACTCAAGAGGCAGCCCAGATGCTTAAAAATAAACGGGTGCTGGAGAGCCTTGCTGCATTAGCATGTTTTGCATAATTCATGTCATCGTGCTGTGGAGAGCTCTCCAGTTCCCGCTCCGTGCGAGGTGACGATGGCAGCGCAGGCACGTGCTCCTCCGCCGCCTCCTCCGGGCAGAGCTGGGCAGCAGCCGTCGCTGCCCGACCGAAGCACGCCGAGGAGCTCTGCACCAAGGCGAGGGGGCTGCGGGGATGCTGCTGTGACTCCAGGTCTGCTTCACTGGCTCTGCTGGAAAACCACCCGTCTAAACTGTAGGCAGGATAAAAAACTTGGCATTTCTTAAATAATTTCAAATTGGCAGTTTCTGTTAGCTAAGAAGGCTCTGTTTAGGAGCTCCATTAGCAGCTGGCTTTGAAAGGAGCTCAGGAAGGGTCAAGCTGATGACACCCTTTGGTGTGAAGCTTCCCAGTGGCTAGGCACCAGTCAGCCCACCACGTCCCCCCCACGCCGCGGCACATCGGTGAGCCGCGGTGTAAGTGGCACTGGACTCTACCCAGGGATGTCACCCACTCCTGATGACAACGTGGGCAGCAGAACCCGCCGCAGAAAGGACGAGGTCAGTTCAGCTTTCCCCTGCTGCAAGCCAGCACGGGGCACCAGTGTCGATCCGGGACCAGTTCAACTGGACCTACGTAGGGATGGTGCCACTGGAGCGCAAACCTGCCCCATGAGACCTTCCTCGGCCGCTGCTGCTCCAAAGCAGCGTTGCAGAAAGAGCAGCAGCTGGGTCAGCAAAGAAAAGCAAAAGCAAAACTGCAATGCATCCCAGGGATTTTCCACCCCTCCAAGCGAACAGTGGGCTGCATTCATCCTCACTTCTCTGTTACCGAGCTGAAAGAAGAACAGCAACAACACTGAAAAACGAGCAGGAACGCTGAAAGCTCGAGACTAGAAATGCATTTGGGGGAAAAGGCAGGAACTGGCACTGGGTTTGCCTTGCAGTAACACCCCAATGACCAAACACAGGATCAGAAAGCGGATGTCAAAGCTTGGGTTCACTCTAGGATGTATTCCAAGCCACAAATACCGAGGAAAAATCCACCTATTCCTGCAGGGTCATCCCCTCCCTTCGCCTAAGAACTGACAGACCAAGGTGGCAGATGGAAACCACCTTTTCAAACAGACTGGAGAAAAATAAAGTATTTTATCCAGCAAGTGTGGGCCTCTAAAGGAGAGCACAAAGACTGGCAGGACCCTGTTAGAGGCGGTGGTGATCCAAGACAAAGCACCAGAGCGGCCCTGCAACCGTGAGGAGCACCCAGCACCCAAACCCCAGCAGGGAAAACACTCCCCTCCCTCTCCCCAGTAGCCACACAAGCACAGGACATGGGTTGACCATTAGCATGGATACCTTCAGGCAGCTGCTTTATTTTAAAATGGATTTGGACTCTTTCAAAAAGTTGCTTGAATATTTTACAATCTTTGCCAAATGATGCAAAAATACAAAAAAAAAAAAAAACCCAAGTACCACCAAATCTGAATTATCTGGGGTTCTTTTGCACAAACACATCGGGGAATAGAACATTTTTGCTTGGTTTTGTGTTTCTGCTGGGTTTTGTTATTCATTGGGGGGGGGAAGTTTCTGTAGACTTTAATACCTTTCCACGCAGCATGAAAAGCTAAAGTGATTTTTCTTTTTTTACATGAAAGACTACAGGCAGGCTCCAGTGGCTCCAAGTCATCGAAAACAATCCAGCAGCTACTGTTTTATTTAAGATCATCTTGTGAACTCTGCATTTCCCTCGGTGTCTCTCGGGCTCTTTCCCAAGCATCACCCACCACACGCCCTGGCGCAGAAGAGCCCGTTTAACACCTCGGGGCCAAGCTTTGCACGACCTTGCTTGTGAAGACAACATTCAGAAAAGCCTTTACCTTGCACGCAGGGTTAAGGAAGCTGATAGAGACGCTTGATGAAGCTTCATCGCGCCGGAGGAAGGATGAGGGCACAGGTGAAGGGTGCAGGCAGGGCTCTGCCGGCTCTCCCGGGAGGAACCCAGCACCCGCAGCAGCCCCAGGGTCGCTGCACACCAGCCACCCCGGGCGCGGGCACAGCGGGGGTACGGACCTGACCCCCTCCCTGTCCCCTCCCCAGAAGGAACGCAGGACTCTGGGCACCGCACGCAGCGGCTGCAGGGTCCCCCCCAGCGCCCGGCACAGCACGGGAGCTGCAGGTGGGGAGCGGGGTCTGTACCGCAAAAAAACCCCAAAGAAAAACAAAGAACAATCCTGCCAAGCTGAGGGATGCGCAGGTTTCTCACCTCATTTTGTTTTCCTCCTTAAGAAGCTGATGGACCTGTTGTTATTTGCCTTAGACAAAAGCGCAATTTGCAAGGAAATCCCACATGATGATGGGTTTGTACAGCACAAAAGCCAAGGGGAAACCTCTCTGCCATCATCACCAGAACCGGGTCTGCAGCTCCAGGCTGAGCACCCCCAGCAGCTGAACCCCCCCAGGGACAGCCCAGGCGCGGATCCAGCCCCGCTGCGGGGGCATCAAACAGCAATCCCTTCCACTTGGGGTTTTTTTTGACAAAAAAAGCCTACTGCTTTCTCTCAGGCTATTGGGAGCGAGTGACACACGCAGTCTGACAGAATGGGTTCATACCTCCATCATCGGAGCCCAATAAATTAAGGAGATTATTCTGTATGGAAAAATGATACACAGAAAAATATATGCCCCTCCATCAGCTTGGCCATTTTTTTAATTCCCCCAGGTTTCCAGGATCTGAAATTAATTTTAGGAATATGACTAACTTGCTGGTAGCTAAATACCCACCACAGGATCCTTATATCCCAGACACTCAAAAAAAAAAAAAAAAAAAAAGCTTTACAAAAATATTCTCTAGGTGGAAAAACTTACAAATGCCATCTACTGATTTAGGAGGCAGCTTGGCAGATGTGTCACCACCAAGGGCTCCTTCACTCTGTGAATTTAACCCTTCAGAATGACAGATATTTAACAACACGATCCATCCCGTTGTTTCTTCAAGCAGAAGGTGTCATTGCTCGAATCATTCACACGGGACCGTGGGGGAAGAGCCCACAGAGATGGGGCCCGAAGAGGAAAACACAGTTGCTCTTTTCCCTCTCTGAACTTTAGAAATCTCCTCTTCCTGAAGGGGGTTCCTAAATCTAACCCAGTGTCTCTCCGTTTCCATAGCATTCCTTCCAAATTCCACAAAGCCAATACAAATCCTGGCTGAGACAAGAGCACAGAATCTGGATGGAAATCCATCCCAGGACAGTTACATTCAGGAAAAAAACCGCCCCCCCCCCGACGCGGGGGAGCTGATGCGCCCTCGCCGATATCTCCCGCGACCGCGTCGTGCTCTTTAATGATCTGCAGGCTCCAAACCATACATATTCTAAAACAATGCAAAATACAGCTGATAGGGGAATGGAAAACAGCTGGGAAACGTTACCGAGTTTTCACACTGAGCCTTCAAATTCTTCAGCAATAGACACTAACACCCCCTTGGCTGGTATGGAAAATGATGCTCGGACAAAATCCACTGTGCAGAAGGAAATTCTAGCGGAAGGAAGAAGTTGCTATGGGCAAAGCCTCGTGTGCATTCAGGGGAAGGGGAGCTGACGCCCTGCCTCCAGGTAGGGACCATGAGCTAAGCTGAGGATGGAGCACAGCAGGGCCGGGAGCGGGACGGCAGAAACACCCCCTCCCTCCACGCTCCCCTCGCCCCCAGCCCGCCCCTCCGTCCTGCAGGACCGGGCACAGAAGAGTCCTTTGTAAAACGAAACACCGCTCGGTGGGGGTAAGAGGATATTTCCTGTTCACCTCACCGCAGAATTGTAATCCAGCAGTCAAATTATGTCAATCACAGCTCATTAGGCAACAATTTACCCTGCCAACTCTGTCCTGGCCGCTTCCTCCAAACCATGTGTCCTTTGCAAGGCGCAGCCCCGGTCCCGGCACCGAGCAAGACCACCCTGCTGCAGGGAGGAGCTGGAAGCCTGCCTCTTACCCCCGCATCTCCAAACCGGCGG
>NW_010123471.1:21371-23977 GCF_000699245.1 Pterocles gutturalis
CGGTGTGCCACGGCGCTCACACACGCTTAACAACGGCTTCCTGTGCAGCCACCTGGGGCTGGCTAGCAGAATTCACGATTTATGCACGCTTGCCCCATGGGATGAAGGCAGGAAAAAACCCCAACAGGGCTGAGGAGGAGAAGCGAGTGTGTTGGGGAAGGGACAGCAGCAGGAGGTCCCTGCAGACACACACCCGAGGGGCTGTGCCAGTGCTGGTGAGCTCAAAGTCGGCGCCAGAGCCGGGATCTGGCTCCCAGTTCATCCAGCACCCCGCAGCGGCAAATCGGGAACTTGGTGGCAATAACACGCCAGCACTTCCCTGGACTTTACACTCTTGTGTAAACTTGAAACGAAGGGAATTATTTCACATGTCCTGGCAAAAGGGGAGGGTTCACATCAGTTTGAGGGGATGGAAAAACAACACTTGGCTTACAGACAGAAACCTGGGTCTCTCCTGGGTTATCCTCCACATTTTTCTCCTCGAAGTCCATCCCATCAAATCTGATGCCTTCCTGAAACACACAGACTGAGGCTGGTCCTCACCAGCAGAGATCAGTACAAACATCAGTGCAACAAGCGAGCCAGGGAAGCACAGGTACTACACCCGTCCCCAACACAGGACCAGGAGACACAGACCCCCAGGGAAAACCCTCTCCTGCTATCTGCCCAGCGGACCAAGAGGTGCGACACAGCCAGACCCAGCCTCGGTCGGGCACTGCCACACGCATGCTCAGCGCATCCTCGGTAACGCCGACGGCACCGTTACATCAGGTGGGGAGCATCAGCACAGTCAGATTGAGAGCTTCACCAAAATAAAAAACAAAAACCACAGAGCTCCTGGAGAAGATCAAGAGATTACAAAGTGGAAAAAAACAAAACAACGGTCAATGTCATGTCACTTTCAATAAAAACGGGACCAACTGCACACACACGTGCTTTAGAGGCTCACTGTGCTGGCTTTGCACAAGGAGAGACGAATAAACTTCAAAACACTTTGTGCAGCTGCACGGCCCCGCTCTTTACACCCAGAACCAAACGACTCAGCGTGACGGCTGTGTACCTGCACGTGGCTGCAACTCGACCGAGCTGCATGTTCATCAGTGTCAGAACCGGCCCTGGAAACTTCATTAGCGGTACGAAAATTGCGAACATCAGGAAAGCCCTTTGGGACCTCACCAGGGCTCTCGGAGCGCACGAGCAGCGCTGGTGCCAGGCTGGTTTCTTCCGACAGCGTGTAAAGAAGGTGAGATTTACTCCTATAACCTTCAGCATCTCCTTCTTCACACTCTCCTCTCCTGACTAATCCTCTCACCCTACAGAAAATATTTCCCCCCGCCCCGACCGCCGTTCCTTTCTCATTAATCCCTGCTGCTCCACCGCCTGCCCCTTTCTGGGGTTTGACTGGTGGCACAGTCATCCTCCCCTCCGAGCCACAGAGAAAACAGAATAATAACAGCCTCGGAGTTTATTCTTTCACAAACCGGTCAGATATTTCCTGGACGCTGCGACAAACACCAGCCATCCCCGGCTGGCTCGGAGAGCAGGCTGCAGGCGATTTCTGGCTGCTCCAGCAGCAGCGTTTGGGCCCCATCTTGCAGCTCCTCCTGATGGGAGCGGACCATCGGACACCCCGCTTGCACAGACATCTGCACAGCCTGCCGCTCCCTCCAGCGAAGCCACAGCACTCCTTCTCTCACCCTTAATTTAAGTCCCTCTTCTAAAAACAGATGCCATTTACTTCTTTCGAGCAGCTCCTGCAATTACAGGCGTGCTCCTGTTATCTCCCAGATTTACGTTACACGTATCACACACTCTGCTTTCCCAAACGACGTCTCTTCCTTTTACTGATCTCATCAATCCGTCCTAACTCCAAACCACGGATTTTCTCCCACGGACCACGCACACCAATTAAGCCAGGCAGCCTTTTGGTAGGTTAAGATGAATCAAGACTCGATGCTGAGCAATGCGCCGCTTGTGGGAGCATCTCCCGTCGGTAAAACAACCCCGGGTGTCCCCGACAAGAGCCACACGAGATCAGGCTTTTTTCCCCTGTGCTTAATAATCGTAACATCTCACTCGCCATTTGGCTCGTCAGTGGGGGTTCCTGCCTGAATAGGCTTATTCTTTTCTTAGACATGATAATCTAATTGGGTCTAACCAGAAATAATCCCCAACACAAACCAGTTTGCGAGTCCTCACTCAGCACCAGGAGTATTTCAGATACCGGGGGGGCTGCTCTAGTATCTGATACGGGAATTACTCGGGCAGCAGCTCGCCTGGCCGGGTCTCACAGGGCGTCACGGGGAACGCAGGGCACGGCACACACACGGGTTTCAGTCCTTCTCCTCCCCAGCTTCTGCTTTTCACGTAAACGTTGCTCAAAAGTAAGAAGGGCACAGAAGACTCGATGGGTCATTATAATCTACTCGCACGACTTAGATCCCTGGAAAAAACAAGATGTTTGCCCCAAACGCTCCGGTGCAGCACCAGGGGAAGCGCTGCCCTTCCTTGGGAAGCTCTCCTGGGCAGGCAACCTCAAAAAAAAACCCAGACTGTCCCTACTCAGGTGAGGGGAAAACAGCAAAACAAAACCCAGCGCCCGACAG
>NW_010123472.1:0-16339 GCF_000699245.1 Pterocles gutturalis
TGGGTCGAGCGTTGCCCGAGCCGAGGCGGCGGCACCTCCTCTCGTTGCTCAGACATCGGGGGGGCGGGAGAGAGAGAGAGAGAGGGCGGGGAGCGGGGCCTGTCATCAATCACCCGCGACACGCCACTGGGAAAAGGCAAAAGCAGATAAAACAAAGGGCTAATTCCGCTTCCAGGCCCTTAATGCCTGCCACCGTCCCGAGTGACCCGTTCTGTGGCATCCTTAAAGTTTCGTAGGAAAACCGAGCGATGAAAGCGATCGTGTGCAAGGGTGAGAGTTGCCTTTAGGGCAGATAAAATGGAATCGGGCAGCCTCAGCGTCTCGGAGACGTTGGGTGAGAACGAAGCCCTTTTACGTTCTTAACCTGGGAGAGGTGAGTCAACCGGTGGCCCTAAAACCTCCAGATCTGCTTCTGTAATTGTTGTAAATGAAAAATGAACAGAGTTCGTTTTACCAGCGAGTAGGGGGAGAAGAAAGGAATGAATATTGGATTGATTGGCCCTTGCTAGGGTTAGTCTAGTGCGTAGCTTCCAGTAATGCCCTTAAGAATGGTTGAGCTCGCAGCCCTGGGTGGCTGTAGCGTGGAGGTATGGATCTGTGTCCTTTGTGTGCAGGAGAAAAGCCCTCTGCAGTTGTTGCAGCTGAATTCCTTCTGCTGTTGCAATTGGTACTCCCTTTCATACAAAAGTTGGCTCCAGATTACTGCTAGTATTACCGAGCAATAAGTTTGAATGTTTTTTCAAATTGCCATCTCCTCCATGTAGGATAGTGCCATGTTCCAATATTCTTAGTTCTGAAGACTGTACAGTAGAACACGTTTTTTACAAGTTTTAATCAAATAATAAAAATTGCTATGGAGGAAATATATACAGGGCATACAGGCAAAAGTACTTAATATACCTATACAGGCAAAGTACTTAAACTTGGCATTAGTGCCTTGATATTTTTTTGAACCTCTAGGAAAAGATCTTGAATGAGTCAGCGGTCTGGGATGAGAGTTGTGATGGATGGCACTCTCTGGTACAGTGAGGCATTACATATACCTTCAGATAGATGTTTAAAATCAGAATTAATTTGAATTGTTTTAGAAGGTAAGTGTTACTTCATTGCAAGGATTTCTTTTGGCTTGTTTCTTCAGGATTTGGAGAGCTTAGGTTATGAATATTTTTTATATATATATATATATATATAGTCTGGCCAGTCAATGTGTGTTGCTGAATGAGACAATAAAATTTTCAGCAGACATGACCTACAGCAGTATTTGAGGTAATACCTAAACTTCTATCTTAATGATTTTGAAGGTCTTAAAAACTAAAATGTTACTGAAGTTGATAAATACAAGCTTCCTCTTCTCTTGAGAAAATCAAAGGTGCAGCTGGTAATCCGTGTGAAAAGGTGATTCTGTACTGACAAGGGTCTGCTTTATCTAAGCCATTTGTATAATAAAAGTGAAGGACAGTAAATCAGAATGTCTCTTATAGCACTTGAATGCTCCTGAGCAAAACTTGAAGCATTTATATATTGTGCACATTTACATGGGTTTTGCTTAAAAGCTTCCTCTATGGTTTCTGTTACAAAAAAAATTAAAAAATCTTTATACAGTGCTAGTGCGAATGTGACTGTTAAACAGCTTGCTTAGTTTGTACTTTCAGTTGAATTTAGGGGTATAATGACATTGTGTATATTTCATTTTGACCATCAGCGAACCAAATAGAGCTTATTATTTTAAAGGGGCCACTTGAAAGATTGTGTGAGATTCATCTCGTCTAATTTTGTAAATGTACATCTGACCTAGTCGTTTGTAGTCTTCTTGATAGTCAGTGGGAAGGAACAGATGGTTTATTCCAGACCTCTGACTTAGGATGAGGCAGTGTGCTGTAGAAATATGTATTGGTTTCCATTGACTGCAAAATGAATTTGCAGGACCATTTCTGGTTTAGATGTCTACATTTGGGTCAGACAAATCTTGCTCTGTGTGTGAAAAGAATTCCAGTCTGATTTTAAAAGTGTTCCCAACTGAGTCACTGTTTCATTCAGTTTTTGTATTGAGAAATTTAGTAACAATAGCCAGAATTCAGTTGGCTTCACTTACGGTTTTCTCAGTGTGTTACTGTCATGCTTGGGTTTCCAGCACTTAAAGCATCTGTCTGAATTTTGTTTAATGAAAATTAATGGTCATGAAATCAGAGCTCTGGATATAAAACCTGATGCTGATACTTTATTTTAAAGTTCATGCTCAAGTATTTTTCTTCTGTCTGATACTTTGTCCTGTTAGTGTTTAACTTCACCCAGCGGAGACTCTATCAGCACCAGAACTTCTTACCACATAGTTAATAATTTCAAAAATGAATTATCTGGAAGCAGAATATGGATTGATAGAGGGGGGTGTTGAGAACTAAGAATACAGAGCGGTAGTCAGATGAGAAGACAGTTGTCTTTATAGAGTGGTCATAGGCAAATAAACAATATGTCTGTCTGAGAGACGGTAGGCTTATTCAGGATGAAGTTTATCTCTCACAAGAGTGTTCTAATATTTTGTGGTTATTTGAACAGCTGTTAGGTCACTTCCAGTTTCTCAGTGAATTTGGCAGCTGAACCATAATTGTGCTTTACCGCCTGTACTTTCTGTGGGGTGGTGCTTACTGGCTTGAGCATACTTTTGACTGTTTGCTAATTTTTGGATACCATTGTTTGCATCTAGAGTTACGCTTTTAAAATTGCGTTCACTATGAGCGGTACAGAACATAACCTGCCTGGCATAAGACAGGTTCAGTTTTCAAAGAGTGACTCCTCTAAGTAGTTTTCTATTGCTTGAACACTACAGATGAGTTTTGCTTTCATGTGAGTTGTTGCTATAAATGAGACTGCTGTGTATGCTCAGAGTAACTGCACTTGGGTCTGGATGCCTGTGTGTAATGCATTGTATGTGTTCGGTTTCCTCTGGGGTCCTTAGGGTGCTGTCCTGTTTTGAAGCTGCTAAATGAGGGTGAAAGGAGGAAGCAGTGGCAGTATTATTTTTCTGTTCACTACTGGATGTTTTAGAACAATTACTTGCAGTTTTACCCTGATGAAAGATGATGGAGGGGGGAGAGAAGCAGAGAATAAACTACAGTTAAGTTTTTTAAATTCAAACGTGGGTCAGTGTTAGAAAGACTGCATGTCTGGATATTTCTGAGACTGAAGCTACAGTGGGAAATAAGAGTCCGAAGAAATGGAGGGGCAGAGGAGGGAGACATGATGTTGACTTTAGGGATTTAAATCTCCTGATTCATGATATGTAGTAAGTGAGAAGGCAAACTGAGATCAGTAGCTTTTTTCTATAGTCCTCATCCAAAATCAGAGGTTAACTTGCAGCTATAAGTTTGTAGAATCAAAATGAGTGCTGTATTAAAAAACAGTTTGTGAAATCACTTTAAAAGCCATGCACTTTTACATCTGCGCATACAATTTTTTCTCCACCTGAAATATTAGTCTGCCTCAGCACATCCTCAGCAAGCAACTAGAGTTGCAAACAAAAAATTGTAGTGGGTAGAGTTACTGAGAACAGACTTGAACTAGGGTCACTGGTTGAAATCCAGGAAGAGATCATGTCAGACATTTGATGGAATATGGAAACTACTGAATGTATGCAGTGTTTAGTAATGAGTATGCATAATTGGTGCTTGCTGCTCTAATGACAGTTGTATGGCAAATATCTCTAGCTAAAGATGGCAAATGGAGTTGGTAGTAAGACTCCCTCTCTCATGAGTGACTCTTCTACAAGCAGAAGGTTGATAAATTTGTCTTTAATGTATACCCTTTCCTTCATAGAATAATCTTGAAAAAAATGATCTAATTAATACAAATTTTCTAAGTTAATGCAAGAAAATTACTTTGACCTTTTTGAATAGGAAGAACTGTTAGTCTTCCCTATAGGCTGTCCTCCTGTGACCTTTCTGTTGCCCTCTCTGAGCAAACGTAACTTTCTGTCTGAAACTTGGTCAGACAATGGCCAAGTACAGGTTTGGTTTTTAAATTAACAGATCTAGTGGCTTTGGAATGTGACATATTAATAGTGCTGCATGTCTTTCTGTTTTGTTAAATGTTTATCTGCATGTGTATTCGTTGCTAAATTATCTTGGTGAGATGCCAAGTTTCTTATTGTGCTCCGGTATTGCAAAAATCATTAGGATTTTAAAAAACCAAAACATTCCCACCCCTTAAAAAAAAAAAAAAAAAAAAAAAAGAAAATAAAAAGCACATAATGGCTACATCTGGACTTGATAATTTAATTTATATGAGAAATTTCTATATAGATGCCTGTGGTGAATAGAAATGCTTAGTGCCCTTGGTTGTAGATGTCGTAAAGTGTTGAAGCAGTTTTTTGTTTCAGTGGCAAGTGTGGTAAATGCAATGTTACATTTTTTTATGTGAAGAGAATGATCTAATTGCTATGCCTAATACATTTTGCATTGCCTGATTTATTTTTCATTTCTCAACGCCTTGATCAGGAGAACTGGGAAATAACTGAAATAACACGTTTGCAGAATGAGCTAATGCATATGTGAGCATCTGACTTGTGGAAGAACTAGAACCTTTGTCAGCCTGAGACCTCGAGTAATTAGATCTTGTGAGGTGGCCAGTTCTGTGCCACAGAGTCCATGACGAGCTGCTGCTTTCCGTTGTGTAGCCATCGATACTGGCTGTCAAGTGTCAGTCTGTACTGGTTACCAGTGTTCTCCCTGGCTTAGAGCATGCTCCTCTGAGGTGAGCATGGTTTCCAAATGTATACATTCTGTTACTGCAGTCTTAACAGACCATGCCTAATTAAGAAATGTAACTGGAGTGGTTGATGTCTACAACCAAAGCAAGAGAAGAAGAGGAATATCTGGATTCTTTTAATTTCTGTCTGTGCCTGTGGATTCCCTGGTTAAGTACAGAAAAAAGTTGAAGAACAGTTACCCATTGCTCTGCTGCAGTGCTGCCCTTAGGGTAAGCTAGCTTCTTAAAATGAACACTGTATGTAGTAGTCTTGTGGGCAGACCAGAACTAGAAATGTGGTTGCATCAGCTAGATACTGAGTAAGGGTAATGGCCTAAGGAAGATGTTACAAATTTGGACTAGGACAGTGAAGTGGTTTTGGTTTAACAGGAGCTGAAATCCCTGCAGATGTATACTGTTGATATCAGGATAAAATTTAATTGATTCACTTAGAAGAAATCTCAGACGTGGTTCAGGTTTATATGTTGAATAGTGACATTGCAAACTGAAACCTGAGCTTGAGAGGTTCCATTTTGGGCCAGGAAAGCTGCTACTCTGGTTTCAGCCTATTGAGTCACCTTCCTATGTGTTTTGCCAAAGTTTCCTTCAGCTAAATGAGAGAAGCCAGGAACTGAGATGAGAGATTGCTAGTTTAAAAATCAAGCCAAAAGGGGAAAAAAAAAAAAGGGAAAATCCTTCAGGGGAAACAGTCAGCACCTTCATAGTTGATAAGCGGTTATTAAAATGAAGAAAATAATTGTTTGCCGTGTTAGCTTTTCAAGTTGAACTGCTGTTTCCCTTGTACATAATTTCTGGGTAATTACAGGTCAGGATGAAGTAATTAGATGACAGAACTTTGAAAAACAGTAACTTGCCTTTTTATCATGAATTAAAGGAAGTAAGGAGAAGACATCACTCCTTGCAAATGAATATTTGTAATTCATTAGTGTGACAGATCATATTTCAGATGTCAAACTGGAATTCTGATTTGCTCCCTTCACGTTTCATCCTCTCTTCATTGGGCCTGAAAGCAGCTGAAACGTGAAATTTTGGTTCCTTGCATCATATCTCACATTCTGAAAGAGGACTGGCATGAATGCTGTCCTTCATCTTAATGCAGTATTTTGTGAGCCCATGTACTCAACTTCATGCTCTCAGTACACAGCACTAGCTAAGAGTATCCATTTCGTTCTGTTCAGATGTATTTGACTGAACCCCCTGTGCATTTAGTGGTCATGGTGAGGCAGTAGCAGTCTTCATTTGTCATTCTTAGCCTTGAGCCTGAAGGAGGAGAAGGGGGCATTTAATACTTGTGTAACTGTCCGGGTTTTGTAGTCATCTTGAATTTGAAATGTCATTTATGAATTACTAATTCTTTTCAGTATATTAGCAGTGTGGCTTTTACTTGCTACTACCCTAGGCAGGTTCAGCAAGCCCAGTTCTCACTTTCAGTACCTCTGCGTGGTGTTTCCTGTTAGCTAGCTCTGTGCACTGCTTACCGGGAGGAAACAGTGAGCACAGGAGAGAATGTGAAATTAAAAAGAAACTGAGGATAGGTCACAGTGATGTATGCTTGATCATATTAAATATATTATTTTGTCATCTCATAAATGGAATTATTGCCTGACATACAATGTCCCATTTGAACTTTACCTATAAAATGGATACAAGTCTTTATTTAAAATATGTAATGAGTTCTAATATATATTATTTAAGTTTTCAATTCAGTTTTAAAGTCTTAGAGAAGCTCACTTAGATTATGTTTTCTTTAAGGAGTGCACCTTCAGATTCTAAATCTTTATATATAAAACAAATCGTTCATTAAAATACATGTCATTATTGAAAAAAACCTTTTGGGCTTCCACATTGAGGAACACATAAAAAAACTGGCCCTGTGTTTGACACCAGTTAAATGAACATTTTAATTCAGTTGTCAACTGCAGAGGGAATAGTCAGGGCTAATTGGAAGTAAAGGAAGTTAAGAAACTGAACTTGAAAAGACAAAAAGGTTTTCTGGAATCAAAATTAGGCTGGAGAATATCTGCTAACTCTAAGCTTTGTTTAACTGGGCCAGAGTTTTAAAGGGCTTTACAGTTAGATGTCTGCCATATAGGTGTTGTTCAAAAGTTGTCTAGTTTGCACTGCCTTAGTATCTTGTGGCTTCTTTCAAGTGCTGAGATACTATAAAAATGTTTTGAATAAAATATGTTTGTTCATCAAGCATATTTTTGTGTATTTATTAAGCAAAACTGTAAATGCCTTTTCTTGCTCCTAGATTGTTTAAAAAAAAAAAAGACAAAATAATTCAATTTGACATTCAGGTTTTCATTTAAAATCAGGCATAAATATTTGCAAGCTTACATTTTACAGTGAATTAGTTTTGTTTAAAGTCATAGGTTTTATGCCATTTAATAAAAATGACTACTCAGTCTTTGCTGTTGCAAAAATGTGCTTAATTTGAAGCATTACTAGTCTGGTCATTCATGTGAGAAGTCATCAAAGAGTTCGATGCTATGTTGAATTTGTGTTTCTTGACTATTAATCTCCATTTCACAAATGGTAGAAATTGGGAAGCATGAGATGAGTCATTCTCCCAGTCATCTTGCCTACCAGCAGCATGGTGCAGATTAGAGCTTGCAGTCCAGTTCTCTGTGCTGAGCAACGGTGCCTTAAACCTCATCAGCCAGACTATAAACAGAGGAATGCCATTTCCCAGATGTGTGTACAGGCTCAACAAGTGTTCAGTCAGGACTTTTTCAGGCTTTTTACTCCTGGTGGCTGTTTGCAATGTGGACAGTGTATTGTCATGCTTAACTAGTCCCCTCTGTTCCCCTTTGCTGAGGTTTATACCTTTACCTGAAGTTACAGTAATGCAAACCACTGCAAAGTGGCTTTGTCAGGACGAGGATCTCCCAATGTATCCATCAGTCGCCTTTCTTGAGACGTTGGCTTTTCAGAGTAAGATTTGGAGATGGCAAGTTAAAAAGTATTGCCAAATTAGAAGAAAATTAAATTACTGTGATATCACTCAGACTTCTGTGTCCACAATTCAATATAATTTGGAATAGAATCGTGTCCTTAGTGTGTAGAGCTTAATTTTCTATCCCAGTTGTTACTGTTTTCCCAAAGTCAGTACCTGATTTTTCTTCCCCTCCCTGTTCCTGCCTCTTTCCCCCTACCCCCCTTGTTGCTTTTGCTCCTTCTATTCTGGCCGCTTTTTTAACATTTTCTCTGAATTCTTACCTGTTTGATTTGCAGGGGTTGTTAGGGCTGGAGGAAACCTGGCTGATGATTGTTGTTTTAACTCTTATCCATTACCAGAGTTTTGTTTACCTTTTTTTTTCTTAATGATTTTGGTGGTTAATGTGGTTTGAGAATGTGCAAAAAGATAATAGAAAGGAGAGCTGTAGAGAAGATTTCTATCAATTTTTTACACCTGAAATTTGGCTGATGATCTTGCAGCTCATACAGAATTTGGAGAGTATGCCCAAGACAAGCAGTTGTAGTGAAGGATGTATGTGGTCTGGTACATTCTTCAGTTAATGTAAATGCAGCGTGAATGTTTGTAGTCACATTTCTCAGAGTGTAGGCATGCTTTAAGACAGATGTTATCTTATGAGCTAATTTGGTTCCCATTCAAAATGATGCTGAATCGCTTTAGTTAGAACAGCACTTGATTTTGAGGAAAAGTATTGTTTTACCACCATAATACTGTTGAGTAAAAATGCTGCAGGGCCATTCTCTGATGCAGCACCTGTGCTTGGGACAAATTCTGCATGGGATTCTGTTTAATTTTGGAAGCCTGACTGCATCTTGGTTTAACCTGATTTATGTATTTCTGTACACACTGGAGTATAGGATCTGTCTTGTCGTACAAAAAGTATGACTCCTCCAGCCACCCTTGAGTGCTTTTTTTTCCCCCCTTTCTTGTAGTTTCCCTCTCGTCATTTCCCTACTGTGCTGCTTTATTAAGTCGTCTGCATTTGATGCTTTTTTAAACCAAGTTATTGATCCCCCTTTAGGGAGCTGAAAATCATACAAGTACTGTAGGCATGGGACTGAAAAGCTATGAACTGCAAAGCCTTCATCAATGGGCAGAATCCAAACAAGAGGCCCCTTTGCTGAAAATGTGGTATTCCTGTTGAGTGGAAACAGTTTCCTCTCTTTTTATGAGTTGGATGAATGAATGCTGAATAGAAGTAGGAAGGTAGTGAGGAGTCCTTTGCAACTCTGACATAATCACGTGGATTTGTACGTATCTGAGTTCTGGAAAGCTGTCTTTGCCAAAAGTCTAGAAGAAGTCTTAGTGGAAGCCGATCCTATAGGGAAATCTTTTTTGAAAGTAAGAATTCTCATAAGAGGGAGGCTTTGGAGGTCTCTTTCTGGGAAGGTCTCCTGTAAAAAAATAAAATTATTTTTTTTCTTTAATATTTTACCCAGCCAGAGGATGTGCAGTGAGGGCACTGATGTACCCAAGAGCTTTTTGGTATGTGGAATTGCACACAGGATTGGTAGTTTTATTGCAAGGATTACTTGCAGATTAAGTGTATGAAGGGAAGACGATGAGTACCAGTAGAAGTTCTGTTGCCTAATTTTTATCCATGTTTATTGTATAGTTGATAGTTCCTAAATTTTAATCTTATGCTGTGTATTTTTTTTAGGAATACTCTGGCACCAATACCTGATCTTAACTAACAACATCTTTGCTAGTGTTTTCCTGGTGAAAACACTCTGGAGTTACCTTTCTTCTAGTTGATTTTGATGTGTGTGTGTCTTAGGTAAAATACGGTGGGTTTTGCAGGACATGTTTTAAGAGTCTAGCTTTTGTCATTTGTTAATTAGCTGCAGTGTTTGGTGTTTGAGTGGAAATAAAGGTAAGTGAAATGCTGAAATGTAATTATTTTAGGCTTATTTTTGAAATTGTTTTTCTTTTAGAACAAATTCTGTACAACATAAAACAGGAGTACAAACGCATGCAGAAGAGGAGACACTTAGAAAATAGCTTCCAGCAGACAGATCCTTGTTGTTCTACTGATGCACAGCCACATGCATTTCTCCTTACTGGACCAGCTTTGCCAGGTACTCAGAAAATTCTGTTTAACTCTGCCATGTGTTCTTAGTCTCTGTTTGCATAAATAATTTTCCTTAGTAGTTATCTGATGGTTTATGACACCTTCTCAACAGTTAGTGTTGCTTTTTTTGGCAATACTAGCATTGATCTGGAAGATTGTAGCTTCTCATTTTAAGAATTGGTAGGACACAAAGCTTTCATTATTTTCATGAGATCATCTGGTGTGCCCTGCCACTGATACTGTAATAGGCCTTTGCAAAGCAGCTGTCTTTGCAAAAATATATTGTACTGAAACTTTTATGTAAAATATAATAAAATTTGTAAATCACAACTGACATGTAAATGGCATTCACAGTGTGTGTGTAACACTCTTGGTGTTTTGATACCTGTGCATATGGTCCGATGTAGATGTCTTCCTTTTGAGTGTCTGATTTTACTTTAATAGTAATTAGAAGTGTTCAAATGGCAGAGAGAGGCTTCTCCAAATGTTCTGTAAAGTTCCTTTAATGTAAACGCTGTGAAGAAAATTGATTTTCAAAATGGTTCTGAACTGCTTGTAAGTGTAAACTGGTAATGCCCGAATATTTCATCTTAGGTACTTCATCTGCAGCATCATCACCATTGAAAAAAGAGCAGCCTCTGTTTACTCTCAGACAAGTTGGAATGATCTGTGAACGTTTGCTGAAAGAACGTGAAGAGAAAATCCGTGAAGAGTATGAAGAAATTTTGACCACAAAACTTGCAGGTATATGATAGTTTAAAATAATGTGTTAGGGTGAGTTTGAGAGCTTAAAACTTTGTGTTATGCTGTATTTTTTTCTGACCTAATCCGATTAAGGAATGAGATTACATACAGGACAGAAAAAATGATGTGTAGTCTCTTTGATAGGTTTTTTTCTTCTCTGCTGCCTTGGATAGAAACTATGACTCTTGGGTATCACTAATCAATGGAAACAGTGGTTTTATTTCAGATAGAGCTTTCTCTTGCTATCATGCCTGAATTGATAATTTCCTCTTTTTTTTTTTTTCTTTTTGCCAGAAAGACTTTCTATTCTACTGGCTTAAGAGCTCTTTGTGAAGGATTTCTTTTTTTCCTGCTTGGGAACTGACTTCCTTTTTGTGGAATTTGGCTAGATGACAGTACTTAAGATTTCCTTTTCTCTTCCCAGCACTGCTGCCAGTGGTGTTTGGTATCTGCCTGAGCATCAGTAGTTCAGCTGCATTTCTGATGCTCTGTGCTGGATTGTTGTATTCCACACCATTCAGCTGATATTTTTTGGCATCTGATGCCAACTTAACTTTCCGTAAGGATCATGTTAATGTTGGCATTGTAAATATGACCTTTCTTTAGTTGTTCAATCCTCTACTTCTAGGCATCTTGCTAGCATTTGAGCACCTAAATTCTGGTGCATTCAGAGGTAGGTGCCTTCACAGTATGACTCGGGAGTCTAATTTAGTATTTAGTGTGATGACAAGGGATGTCCGAGTGTACTCTGCAGCAGACCTGCTTTTGCAGTATCCACGGCTATTCCGCTTCCCACCTGAAAACACATCAGAATTCAAGTTTGCCGATCTCTTCAGGTGTGGGAACTCTACAGGCATACCCATGCAGAAAGTTGCCAGACTTGTGTCAGGCTCGTGGGTTGCTTGTAACAGTATTGTCTCTGCACCTGAGCCTCTGTTCACGTTCTGTGCTTGCTGATCTGCCATTGCTGTGTAAGAAATTGCTATAGTTAAGTCTCTCCTAAATCTACATCTATTTACAGCTAAAATTAGAGCCCTAAATACTTCTGTTCCTTTGGGCCTAATGTTCCATTTCTATATTTTCAGTTTTAACCTGCTTCAGATTGATGAATTGGGACTCTGTTTCTTTCTTCTAATTTATGCATGTTCAGAATTGAGTAATTTCTTGCATTCTCTTAAATGCATTTCGGTTAGCAGTGATCATAAGAACCATTTGAAGAATAGATAGGTTTACATTTGTTCCAGATACTTTCTGAGTACAAACTTGTAGTTCTTTACAAGCAAGAACCATTCTAGCAAGTTCCTTACATGTGTTCCATCTGTCAGTCCCAAAGGGAAAATTTTTTTTTGGGGGGGTTGTGTTTTACAGTGAGATGAGTTAGGTTTACTTGTTCTTAAGATGGTGGTCACCAAAAGAGCTATTAGAAAGATCGTGTCACTGTATCCCATATATCAAGCCAACAACACATTTTCAGCATTCTATGAGAATTTAGAGACTGCCAAAAGAATTTAGAAGTTCCTTACATAGAAGGCCAGTTATGTTTTTCTGCTGACAGAAAGATTATATCCTTTTCTAAACTTTGTACGGTAAGGTGATACTTGTTCTTACACTTCCACTGATTTCACGAGTTTGTAACTGGAAATTCTGTAATAAATCCAATTGAATAGCTTCTTTCAAGTGACTGAACGGAATGTTTGGGTCTCAGATATTTTCCTCATTCTTTTCTGAATCACAGTTTTCTTGTAGGTAGTTAGATACTGCCTTTTTTTTTTTTTTATCCTGTGTTCTTTGTGAGCAGAGTTGCCTTTCATGCGGAGTGAGTGTTTGATAAATGGACAACTCAGATCTCTGATGCCCTGATTTCCCCTCCTGCCTCTGTTACCTGAAGCCGCTGTGTTAGCATGAACTTGGCTTTGCAAGATCCTTTGCAGATGTTAAAACCAGAGTGTGAGGGGCGAGGTGAATAGCTTTAAAGGTTTTCTAGAATCTGTGAAAAACAGCTTTTTATAGTAAAGGTCAAGTTGTAGAGTGTAAATGATGTTTGTATTTGTGTCGTTTAGCTACCTTTTGACTTCAATAGTTAGAACATATATCACAGGGATGCCAGTAGTATAAATATCTTTACAAGCCTTCACAAATTTTCAAACAGTTCATTCTAGGTTGCTTTTACCTTTGGATTGCTTAACTTGCCGAATCTGAATGCCACAAGAAAGAGGATTTTTAGTAACCATGGATTCTTTAAATTTCCAAAGCCATAGTTTTAACAAAAATTATGGTACGAATCAGCTGTGTCTGTTGACTTAAACCTTTAAAGAAGAACGCGTGCAAGTTGGTTGCTGGCCTTTAATACATACTTTTAGGAAAAGTTCTAGTTGCTGTTATTTTTGGAAATGGTTTCTGGGCAACAGATCCTTCAATCTTTGTGTTACTTTGTTGTTTGGCTAAGATCCTTGCTGAAAAGCCATCAGTCAGAACTGTATTGAAACAGAGGGTCCTGCGTGTGGACAGAGGGGAACTAGCTGCTGTGACCCTGGGCCCATCAGTCGGGTCAGGTCCATAGTTTGGGCGGCTGCTGCACTACTTGCTGATTACTGATACCCTGTTTACTTCGAAGGTGAAGCTCATCCCTGCAAGAGGATGGGGACTTTAATGGGGCAAACCTGTGGGACTAGGAACCACTACAAATCTAACTGCATTTTTGGTTGAAGATTGCCTTCTTTGACCTTGCCCTTTTCTCAGAACACCCCACATTGCTGCACATGTATTTTTCCACAAGGGAGGAAGGGGAATGGAGAGGAGCGGCATCTGGTAGATATTACTCTCCTTGTTCAATTTCCTAATTCTGAAAGGTGATATCCTGCTGATGAGTGCAATATTAAAACTGAATAAAACTTGCAAATGCATTTGTGTGTATGTGTGAATAGAGAGAATAATCTTTCTGGGAAATAACAATGCTTAGTTCAAAGCCAAATTAATACATTTGATATCTAAATTTAATTTCAGATTACACAGTAGCTGTTTTCATGAAGTCCACAGTCAGCTATATGTCTCCTATTGTGGCTACTTTTGTGATTGGAATTAGTTAAGTGTTAGTCACTTAGCATTTCATCCTTTTAGTTTGTCGTTTGCTTTTGATTTTCTGGTGGTCACCAAAAAGAACTGCTAACTCCCTAGCAAGTCCCTTTCCTGTACTTCTGTGTTTCCTTTTCATTAAATTGATTTTCTTACATCTGGTAGCAATAGGAGCAGAGAGGTTACGTTTCCAACCCTAGCACTGACCTTAATGCCATGTGCTTAACTACTCTGCCCCCATTACAGATCTGTGAAAAGGGCACACTTGACTACTTCAAAATATGGTGTCTGACGCTGAGCAGGTGTTGGGTATATTGAGGTCTTCGTGTATGTACAGCATAATTATCTTTGAGCATATTACTGTCTTTCCCATTGTGGAAGTTTGTAAGGGAAAGCTGTTTAATTCAGGGGATATATGCTGCAGTGTTGTTGCTGGGGATGAAAAGGAAATGGCAGCTATGAACAGTGTCACTTAAAAATACTGATAGTGGATGTGTGTTTAATTTATATGATTTGTACGTATAAAAAAGTAGCCTTGAATATTTTTCATCTGGAGTTAAATGTAATAGACTGACACTTCTAATGCTTCATGCTTGCAGAACAATATGATGCATTTGTGAAGTTCACGCATGATCAAATCATGCGACGATATGGAGAACAGCCTGCCAGTTGTAAGTATCTGTTTCTTCTGATGCCTATAGCAGCATTAAATTACTGAATGTTTAATAATTTAAGTGGCCATTGATTGTTGTTAAGCTTCAGCTAAGCCCGAAGTGAATGTACTTCAAACTGGTAATTTGGAAGACTTGAGGCTGAAAGCAAGATACAAGATAAAACATATTGTTTGTTTAAAACATCTCAAACTGTCTCCTGTAACATGCTGGGTTTTTATTTTTGAAATAGGTTTTGATATTGCCATAACAGCTTTGTGATAGAGCTGGTATTTGTTAACTCCATCATTAACTCTTGGTTTTTTTTTTCTCTTTACAGATGTTTCATGAATCACACTTTCTGCATATGTGGGCTGCCCTATACACCCTGTTTTATTGTTGCAAGCTGTCCCAGTAAAGACTTGCAGCAATGCCATATTTTTTCCCCCTGTGAACACAGGTTATTTCAAGCTTTTGTCAGTGGCAACCACTCTTATGCAGCAACTGGTTTTGGAGTGCTCCCTGATGTCAGTACCACCTGGATGTGGACCTTTGCTACCTGTAATAATACCAGTGGCCTCATTTGCTGTATCATTACAATTTGGCTTCTTATGTTAATAAGTTTGAAAAAGTAAAGGGTTAAAGCTGATGTTCTAGAAGTTGCCCTTCACTGGTTGTGTAAATAAAAATGTAGAATGACACTTCTGACTGAAGTTAGTGTGGTTTTCATAACTGTGCACTACAACAAAGCTGTAATCACAGTTAAGTTAGAATGTAATCCCAGGACAATTTTAAGCAAATAGCCCACAGTACTGCCTGTGAAATAGTGAAGGAGGGCATTTCTGTATTCCATGACTTTTTTGGGGGTTAAGAATGGGTTTATATGATTTCTCATTTTTGTAGTTTTTATTTATTCTATCAGTCTTTAACAAATGTTTATTGCTGCAATTTTTCAGTGTATCATTGTTTTACTGCCCTTGTAGTACTGGAATTTAGTTGGAAGAATAAAACATTTACTTCTAATCTGTTTGGTTTTAATATACAGGTGGAACTTTTTGCTGTGTATGAATAAACCTAAATCTGAGTGTTTAAATGAAAACTTTATTTACTAGCAATAGTGGGTGGCTCAAAATTTTAGACCAGGAGGAGGTGGATGAGAATCTTGGGTAATTCTTCCGAGGTGAAGAGATCTTCTTAGATTGGCTGTATTGTTTCCTGTTGTGGAAGCATGTATGTTACAGAACTGACAAGAAACTGTTGGTTTAACCTGCTGCAGCTGACTCAAACAGCTGTGCTCATCTTCCTTCAGATTTAAATGACACATCAAAGGAAATGTGTTCATAAGATGGAGCAGATGCTTGCACCACAAGCTGGAATTACATAGTTACTGGAAGAGCCAAAGGTGTGTAATCTTTGTGCTCAGGGTTGAGGAGTTTGTTGTTGGATGCATGCCGGTGTTTCCAGACTGCTGTACTGGTGCTGGCTGCTGCTGTCTGTGCAATTCTGAGTCTGTGTGAATTACTGAAGATTTACTACATGGCAAGTGGAGATCTGTGTGCTGTGGGTAGACGTACTGCTTACCAAGTGACTTGGGTTATCTCCTTTGGGGACTTTAAAGCAGTTTCAAAGTAATCCTTTGATTGTGAATCGTTGTCTTCTCTAATTTACTGTCAGCTTCTGGTTAAGTGGAAGCCTGTTGTCTAACAGATCTTTGTACTGGTTTAATTAATGGAAGAGTTTTAGTTGAAATATAATTGAAACTTCAGGTGGTAGAGACACGCATTTTTTGGCTCATGCTGCTGCTTATTTCAGAAAAGCCATGTGATGAGCTCTGGTTCTTGGTGAACTTTCTTTCACTTAGTAGTGAGATTACAGGTCCAGAATTAGGCACAGTGTCAGAGTATTTTCTGTTCGCTCTCCTGAAACCTAAATATTTTAGATTCTTTTGACTATTCAGAATCTCAGAAATGGGAAATCTCTGCTGGGCTCCTCTTTCAGGTCCTCTGTTACTGAAGCTAAAGGTAAAACTATGACGGGCTGTAATTTCCGTTGTCAGCCTCA
>NW_010123472.1:16354-55408 GCF_000699245.1 Pterocles gutturalis
TTCCTGCTCATTTCTTGACCTCCTTTTGTTATTACTTACCCAGGGTAGGAAAACCACTGCTTCTAGGTGGACTACTGCCCAAATTCCAGCATCCTGATACATCTCCTGTATCTCCTGTGTTCTAGAAGATCCTTGTTCTGACTCAATAGAAATGGGTGTATGCCTAACTGATAATTTGAGATAGAAGTAGAATTTAAGATACAAGCCATTGTGATTGTCTCTGTGTCTCAACTTATCTTCTTTGGGATAGTAAGAGTTACTATAGGTAAGAAGTGATGTCATGTTAGCACCCAGCCACTCCTGTACTGCTCCAAATTAATGCATAATAAGCAGTCTTTGGCAGATTAAATGTAATGCCACCATGGGTGCTTGTGCATCACAGCTGTGGTATGCTTAATTTGTGCTCATTTTGCATTCTTTGAAATTTTTTGTTTTTAACCTGTAAACTCTTGTCTTTTCCTAATCTTGGTGCCAATGTCTGATGTGATTAATTTCACATGAAAGGCTTGTTCTAACAGGTGACTTACTCTTTAGCAGGAAAATGGTTGGCTGCTCGATTACTGTTGAAAAAATTAGGAAAATTGGGGTGCTGTGAGGAGCAGGCTGGTGCTTAAAAACAAACCTGCTTTGGAGAGCCTTTTCAGAGACTTCAGTAAAGGAGAACTGGGCAAGATTCAATAATCACTGAATTCCTGGAACTGCATTTTGTGGTGGCCACATTTAGACTATTTTTGCAATTTGCATGTAACTGCAGTCTATCCAAAAGCAAAGCAAGCTGAGGATAGTTCATTGCAACTTGACAGAGTGAAACCAAAGATCTTGGTTAACCTGTTAAAGTAGAGATGTATAAATTCTTTCCAAGCAGATCTCAGTTACTGTGTACTTATAAAGCAGCATGTACATCCTGACTGTGTGTTGATTTTTTTTGCGTCTAGATGTATACAACCATAAGCGTTTTTCAAAGTAGAAAAGGAAGGAGTTTGAAGCAATCTTGTGTGCCGATGCTTGAGAGATGTCAGTTTACTCTTGAACAGCAAGACCATTAGCAGATTCTGGTTAGAAAGGGTGTTTTGTGATAGCTCTCTTCATTGCTGAGTTGGGAAGGATTTAACTCTATGATTACATAGATGGGAGGAAAAAACCAAGGCTGGTGAGGTGTTAAGAGTTCATGCTCTTGTGAAGCAGTGCTTGTGACCTTTGTATTGGAAGCCATTCTCTTAGGTGAGAAGTGTGAGGATGACTGTTTGGCTTTTACAGGCACCTGGCTTATTGTATTTTCCTGCTGTTGGATGCTCAGAGATAAAAATCACAAAGTTTGTGTTTGAAACCACTAGTGCAGTAGTGTAAAGAGGTGTCAGAGAACAGCATCTGTACCAGTAGAGGAAAATGGTAAACTGTTCAAATGAGTCAGCTTACTTTCAGGTCTGATTTTTGGCAGTGGTTTGTTAAAGATGGTGCCTACTGAAGAATACAGTAACAGTTATCCGTTCAGAGGTGAGGCTTTACCTTGTTACAGTTTCAGAGCTAGTACCACAATACAAATATTGGCTTTTTTTTTTTGTCTTGCTTTCAGTGAACATTGCAGACAGACAAGTTTTCCTGGAGTATCTGCAGAATTTGTTGTTGCTATGTGGACAGTTGTATAAACTAACATTTTTAAATTATAGTTGCAGTTGAAATCTGTGTGTGTATTTCAGCTAAGCTATATGAGGGTGAGTTTGGAATATTTAGAAATAAAAGAATTAAATTAAATGATACGAGTTTATATGAGAGGAGCCAAATGTAAAATCCATGCTATATAGCCAGACCCTCTGCAAACAGAAAGCCTGGTGCTGTTAGGGGTCTAATACCAGAATTTCATGAAAGGAGGAAAAGCAGAAGGTGCTTTTTTTATAGCTGTAGCATCTCAGCTGTTACTGATGTTGGTTCAGAATTTAGCAATGTTAAGCTCTTCCCAAGGAGCTAGGACTCTTGACTACAAAGTCCAGCCTCTGAAGAAGGGCAAACTGATTGAAATTTGACCAGTTTTGTTTAGTTTGTATTTTTAACTGTCCAACCTTCCTACCCTCCTTGCTGAAGAAAATGAAATTGCACAGTACTTTGTACATAATTTTAGTCAAGTATTTCCCCTTTGTGCATCTTACAGTCTGAACTGCCAAGTACTGAATTAAAGATTTGTTCCTGAGAAACCACAAATAGCACAGCAAATATTTAACTTCAAAAATCCTACCCTCCAGTGGTGTGAAAGTTACATGGTGTGGGCTTATCTGGCACTGGGCGAGGTTGGGGAGGGGAAGCTGCAGGCAGGTGGCAGAGGACAGCTGTGCACAGCACTTGGCTCCATGTCCTTTTGCAGATGAGTGAGACACTTGTTTCACTGCTCCCTTGCATTTGTCAAGTGTATTTGCAAGATAAATAGGTGAGGTTCAGGACTGAGGAAGGCTATTCAGCATTCCTCTCCTGAAATTTCTCACTTTCTTCTGCTTGAAATCCTAACATAAAACGACTTAATACTCTGTAGGTCCCCTGGCTTGGTCTCTGGAGTAAAGAACCATTGGGTTTGTTAACCCCCGTGTCTTGGTAGAAGAGAGGAACTTTTGCAATTGCCCCACTGAGATCCTAAAAATTTTTGCTCTGAGTTTTCATATTTGCATTTCCCAAGCCGTATGTTTAGGCACTGTAAAGGCTTAGAAACTGCTGCTCCTCAGCCTCTTCATTTGCATGGCAACAGTTAGAACTGGGCCCTGCCTGAAGTAGCACAGGAAATGTTACTGTGTCTCTGCAGTTAGAGTAATCAGAAAATGCATGATTCCTGCCCTCACTGAAGGTATTTAAAACAAGCCTAGCCTCTCTTGCATACATTCCTGGGGGTAAACAGCCTGGCTTCCCCCCTCCCAGCACAGATTGGGTTTATGCAAGTGATTCAGTCTTCCGAGCTCCAGGCTATCCTTTTAAACTCGTTTTGAGTAGGCTGAAGTGCCAGTGTAACAAAGTAGGAGCATCTGGATTCTAGTGACAGCTGAACACATGCACTCAGAGCAGCACTTAAATGCCTCAAATAGGAGCAGAGTGAAGTCTGTAATCCGCTCAGTCAGCTGAGGAAGCCTGTGAGTTTTCTGAAGGTAAATGCAGTCTTTCACAATAAACTAATCAATCACCATTCAACTTTTGAGCAGGCTGGGAAGGACAAAGTCTAAACGCTGTTCTCTAACTGCAGCCCTTTCCCAGGTGATAAGACTGACCTGCAGTCTCCACCCATGCTGCTGGAATGCACATGTCCTGGCCCTTGGGAGAGTTTATCAATGTATGACAGACACACACTGTTCTGGAGGGCAACATGGCTTTTCCCCTTTGGTTTCTAAGGCTTTTTTCAGGGGCTGGAAAACATGGGACACTGACATCAGCATAAACACATTTGTTCACCCAAGACTGAGGCAAGGTGAAGGTTAACACAGTGAGATCTGCAGTGGGGGTTTTGTGTGCCAAAGAGAAAAAGACTGGGCTGGTGAGGACATACCCATGTTACTCTGATACCTGGAATCAGATGTAGGTCTCTCTTAACACAGCCTCGGCTTCCTTGGGGACTAGAACTGCAGCCATGACCATGGTTTTCCAGCGTTTTGACAGAGCATGTTATTTGTGCCTTTTGTTACAGCATCATGCACTGATCTGTGTCTGAATCTAGGCAGAGAATAGCAGCTCTTTGGTCTCAGGATCCTGATGAAACCGGAAGCAGCTGAGCTATTCAGCCCCATTCCTACAGCCAGTACAGAATTGGTACACCTGTACTTGGTGCAGGCACTGCTCCACATCAGTAGAAGCTCAGGGTGTGGATCCTGGGCTTGCTTCCTGCACAGGGCCAAGTGGCTGAGAAGGTTCTTTAACTGAAGATCGGTCAGATAGATAAGCAGTACTTTAACACTCTCAGCCAGTAGTTGTTATTTTCACCCAGCTGTTTCCTTTGCTAGTGTATGGTACAAATCCTCAGCAAACTGCAAAGTTAGAGCGTGTACTTCAGCTGTGGATTTTACTGCCTTCCTCCAGTGTACAAGTGCCATGTTCTCCTTTAGCCTATACTGACAAAAGTTCCCCTGACAGCAAGTCAGCTAGCACTAATCAACTTCACTAGAAAAAAGGAATGCTCTTCTCCAAGAGCAGTTATGTCTTATTCTGTCTGTTTCTCCTCCTCATGAAGGTGTTTCCAGGGAGTTAATCCAAAACTGGTCATGAAGAACATGCAGCAGTAGCTGAACATGGAAGCTTATTGTCTTTTTTAGCATACTGTGTTTATTTATTTTTAAATCTGTAGTTCAAGGATGTGGAAGGTATTCTGTAATGATGACTCAAAACCTATCAGCATATAATCCAGTTAGTAATACCACTTCATCACTTCTGTAACTGAGAGCGCCACTGTGGTCCTGGCTAGCCTGAATTACATTGGTATAATATTAAATATCACACATCAAAGAAGATTAAAAGTGGCCCAACAAGACAGTATTTGGAACATGAGCATTAAGAGAGTGGTACGTTACCCACGCTGAGTATTAAAGAATAGCATTATTCTTCAGCTCTTACCCAGGTACTCAGCACAGCATTCAGTCATCAGCTTTGACTCGGTATGCAAAGCTAGAAGGACTAGCTTAGAGGGAAGACACCCCTGTACAATGTTAGAAAGAACAGGTTTATTGAGATCTCGGTGGCACATTAGCAGCCCCCCCATGTCAGCCTTGCCACGTGGTCAGTTTTCTGCTTGCTGGGCTTTATGAAGCCTAAGAGTTCCAGTTCAGAAACAGCTCGAATAAAACGAGCACTGGACATTTCAGTGAAGGAAACAGTTTATGACCCTTTTATGACACATTGAGGGAGATGCCGTTCTCTCCAGGAGAGAAAGATTTCTAAGTCAGGGCAAGGACAGATTACACAAAATGAGTTGCACACTAAAACTGTAGGAAATAAGGGCAGAGCATGATTTGCCTACAGGAGCACAAACCTTCAATCAAATCAGTATTTATTTTGCTACATGCATACAAAGTGGCCACAAAGGAAGAGTTCCTTTTCCCCACTGCTAAGAGAAACTTAAGCCTACAAAGATACTACAAAGATACTAATTTTGTAGTCTCTCAGAAAAAATAATTTATGCTTTTATGTCCCTTGACAAGAAAATGGGAAGATTTTTTTTTTTTTGCAGTTTCATAAAACAGCACCACCTTTACTTACTATACCTTTCTTGCTGACATCTATCCTTGAGTTAAATAGAGAATTCAGTTTTGTGTTAATTACCAGTGGAGCTTGTGAAAAAGGAAAGGCTTTATACTAAAGGAAAGCTAGGTATCATATTAGAGCATGTACATATTCTTCATGACTTTGCTGTGGCAGCACTACTGTTGTAGCAGTGAGTTTTGGTTCTAATGCTCATCCTTTTAAAAATATTTTTCTGACCTCACTTAACAATCAGGACAAAGCGAGAAACAGAATGGATGTTTTGTGGGAACTAAAATTCTCAACTCTAAGGTACTACAACTAATGGCTTTTACAGAGACACTACTTTTGTAAGCATTTCCTCTGCTAATGCTTCCATCTTCTTCATGATAAACTACTGTCTCCATTTTTCTATCTGCTCTCTAGGTGACAGCTATCTAATCATCTGTTCCCCAGTAATGTTCTCCCCCTATACAGCAGCTGTACCAACTCTCAGATGATTTAACTAAGTAGAATAGTTTTAACTTGTTTTAAGGACTGTTTTGTTTCAGACCCCAAGAGCTTCTACGGACAAAAGCTGTTCTCTTACCTCACCACCCCAGCCCAACCATTTCAGCTGATCTATTTCTGTGACATCTCCAGTACATTAAGGCTGTTTAAACTAGTTGTCTTATTTTTCTGGAATTGGTTATCAGTGCACATGAAGCTGTATTTTTAAAAATCCTGGTTCATTAATCCTGTAAGCATTTGAATGTCAAACTTGAGAGACATGAGAAAGGATACTGGATAATATCATCCACCTGGTCTGAGGAAGGTGTATCTGCATTTGGTCCCTCAGCTGCTGTCACCACAGTTGAAAAAGCCTAGAAAGAGAAAAGCAGCACAGACATAGCATTTAATAGACAGAGCTGCATATAAAATAATGAGCTCTGAGCTGATGACTGTCAGGAGGAATGAGATCTCTGAATGGTAACTCCATGAGAATGTCAGTTCAGCAGCAATCAGAAGAGCAAGGTTACAGATTACCATGGCAGGAACACAGAAAGGAAGACATCACTCTATGAACTCGTGTGCATGCATTTTAAATCCCAATATGGTTCGGTCCCTGACCCATTTTCAGAAAAAACACAGAACTGAAAAATCTTCTCAAAGAAAGACTGCTTGAACATTCTGGAAAAATGAAGGAGCTAAGTTGGCTATGAAGGAATCTATAAAATTCAGGGACAGCAGGAGGCTAGGTAGGAATCTTCTGTCCACTTTTATTTCTAATACACAAACAAGGCAGCAGCAAACAGAACATACTTGGAACAAGTAAAAGGAGGGTCCTCTGCACTACATGTAGTTAAGCTACAGAATTTCTTGCTAGAGGATACTGCAGTGGCTAAAAATTTATATTGGTCATGTAATCCAGGTAGGCTTACAAAACACAGAGAAACCATTCCAGTTTAGGTAACTTTAGAGCTAACACATGATTGTTAGCTAAGGAGTATTTGGAGAATGTATCACATTAATGTATGTTCTGCTTTTGGTAACCATGTGAGACAGTATCAGGCTAGAAGGACCTTTGCTCTTCCCTAGCACAAGCATTCTCTCCAAGAGCTCTGCACTTGCCAAGCAGCAGCATTTGCCTGTTTCCATAAAAGCCCAGGAAAATACTTCAAAAAAGGGGGAAAAAAAGGTAGCTTTGTGAAGTATAAAATCTGATCTGTGAAGCAGAAGCAAAAGATTGTCATCACAGAGTAATAATGCTGAAAATAAATGATTCACAGTAGTCAGAGGAAGACTCTGTGGGCTGGTGATTGGAGTTACTGTGTGTTCTTCCACAGGAGGGACTGAGGTTTGCCATGATTTAAGCTGTCAAAAGAGGCACTAAAAAGCAGACATGCAGCATAAATCACAATCCTGAAAGCAAGTAAAGTGTGCATTGTCACATACCTCTAACCAATCAACAAGATTAATCAATCTGCCACACTCCAAATGAAGCTTATATGCAATGCATATATCGGGGGCTTTATTAGAAATGTTTCCTCCATCACTTTTCAAAGCTTCATTCTGATGAAAAAAAATGAAAGACAGTAGCTTTGGTAAGTTTTTAATCTTGAACAATCTCTAGGGCTAGGTATAACATTATTTCAGGAAATTCACACTGTAGGTATTTTAACCAAATATTTACTGGTTAAGTGTTTAATGGCAAGTTGATGGTACAAAGGAGAAAAAAGAAAACACACCATTAAAAACCAAACAACAAAAAACCCAGCAAAATCCACCCAAGTACTTCATTCCTGGTGTTCCTGTTACAGTTTTGTACACCTATGCAGTCTGTACTCTAATGAGTGATTATCTGATTAGGCTTTTCCCCTTTTTAATTATTTTACTAGTTCTATTTATATATCAAGAGAGAAATAGTTTGTTCTGTGTATTCAGGAAAAGAAAAAACTAGTAATGACTTGCCTCAGACTGTACTATGTAGAAAACAGAAAAGTGTCCCTTTGCTCTTGCCCCTCCAAAAGGAAAGAGGAAGTCTTACTATAGATCTATCAGATGTACTGAAAAGCAAAATTGCTTATCTCATCTCCGAGTTTTATCTCTGAAATGTAACAATCATCTCTCTCTGGCTTGAAACTTGGCACGTATAAGGCAGAAGTCTGATTTCTCACAAACTATTCCGTATGTCAGGAAATTCAGCTCATCAGCACTGAACCATTTACTTGAGAAGTAAAAAAGCCACCTGAGCCACAAGCAAAAGTTTCTGTAGAGCTGCAGAAATTTACAACATTTCGTATCAGTTCGTAAGTTTTGTTTCCAGTTCCATGCACTCTAAGCAGCCAGCTCTCTCAACATGAAAACAATCACTCATCATTCCTTTCAGTTCCTAGACATTTTTGCTAAAATGCTTTCACATGGTAGTAAAATATGCCAGTTACTTTTGGGAAGTCCATAAAGCCCTAGCAAGGATACCTTCATACATAAATGCTCTTCAAGACAGGAAAGAAGGTTGGGCAAAGAATGTAACTTTGCTCAAGGATCTCTAGCTTTCCCAGGTCTCTCTCCCTGCAATTTGTGAGATTCAGGTTCGGTTTGGACTCTAGCACTTATGAGACATTTCACAATTTCCAGAAAGCCTAAAAATTCTCAAGTTTATTTATTCTGTAAAAGGAACACAAAAGCTGCAGACATTAGGTTAATGTCTGTCAATTCAGTCCAGGTGGTCTCCAGATAACTTCAGAGTAACATGGCTAAACCCTCAAAATGTTACAAGCCAGACATGAATTGATCAGACTGTAACTGAGGAGCATACCGTAATAGTTTCAAATATTACTGCTACTAACTGGCACAGGTGAAGTTACACCTTTTGGCTGAGCTAGTGTCTCTCCACTGCCCAGAGGGATAACCCTACACCTTTCTCTTTTCCCCTCTGCTACTTCTCCTAACTCCATGGCTTCCCACCACTCACCCGTGCGCCAACTCTGGCATTGCTGGACACTTCACACTGATTTTCCAGCCCAGAACAGTTGTCACAAGCAAGAGAGGATGCAACTTCTAGAGCAACTGCACTTTCCTCCAACAGGTTCATACCTAGCTGGACCACACACAAGTGCTAAGAATGATCCAGGAAAGATGTTACTGATTGGCACGGCAGGGTCTGTACCAGCACCTGAAAGAATTCAGCCTCGCTTGTGGCAACTCGGCCAAGTGTTCACAGCACAGCAGGAGGGAGCTGCAGCTGTGTGCAGGGAAACCTCAGCTTCCTGAGGCAGCAGCATACACCCTGTCCCCAAAACGAAATCACTAGACTGACAAGCAGGAAGCTACCCTAGAACAAGCAGCCAGTTGTGACACCACCCGTACAGCACAGAGGTGCAGTTTCAGAAAGAGTATGGGAGCAGAACAACCCAGAACACTGCTGAGGGGCTTTTCTTGCTTGACCCTGTCCCCAGAGGCTAGACAGAGGACAGACTCGTACCTTGCTCTGGAATCTCTGGAATCAACGTTACTGTCTTTCCCAAGGACCAAACGCTAGCATCCCCTTTCCTGATAAAGAAGCTTAACTGCAACTCAAGGATTTTCAGTTGATCAAAGTATCTTCATGGGTAATAGGGCTCATTCCTTGAGATCAATGTGAAAAATAGCCCTCCTTACCCAAGGCTGAGAACAGAACTTGCATGACCATCTAAACCCCAGGAAGAGCCAGGATCAGGTTTCCACACAGCACTAAGCAGTGCCTTGCTGGCATTCCAAGTTACAACTTGTTGAATTTTCAGGGGATCACTGAAAACAGAATTAGACCTTTTTTGGTGGTTTTTTTTCAGGATAAGTATGATCCCTGGTTCATGTTTTGCTAAATAAATAACTGGGCTAGATTCTTTTAAGAAATGCATCACACATTAATAATTTGCTGGTATTCCACTGAAGCAGATCCTTTTCTGTCCTAGCCTTCTGGAAGGAACAGCTCTAGAGAACTTTGCCCTGGTCATGGCCCAGGAAAGTACAAGCCATGCAGAAGTCATTAAGCAGAAATATTTCTTCGATTCACATGGATTAAAATGCTAAGCAAGGTACTCAGCCAATACTGCTGCTGTTAGAAACTATGACAAACCTTCACCTCTACTCAGAAAACATCAGAAATATGTTAAAGTATGTCCAAGAATAAAGGGCAGGATGACAGAGGGCTTTAAATCCTGTCAACTCATCAACGAGAATACTTTTTAAACACATTAGCAGCTAGATTTTGCTAGCTCTCCTAATCTATATTTTTACAGGTTTTCTAAATATATAAATTACTGAAATTCCTATTAGGGCATATTAGGGCAAATAGCCCACTCGCTAACTACTGCTTTCACAAGTAAGCTCTTGAAGTGGTTTTGGAAATAACTCCTGCACACAGCAAAACTGACAGCTCTCATTCAAACAGAGGCACAGTGCCAACAAACCCAGTACCAGTCGGGCTGTAAATTTCAAAGACTGATCTTTATCAAGTATGGCTCCTGATAAGTACTGGCTTGGACTCAAGTAACATATAATCACTCAGATACAGCCACAACTGATGTTTTCTTCAAAACTAATCACATTTTGAAGGGAGATGTTGGGACACGAGGGTAACTCCAAGTAGCATCTATAATAAAGGACAAAAAGAAATGTATGTTCACTCTTTTTCCAAATCTCTATTCCTTTCTTTCCATCATCCTGTGAATTTGTTGACAGCAAGTCTACACAGTAAAGACTAAGCACCAGTCCTGCAAAGAAAGTCTCTGGAAAGAGCCACACACATTGTATTTTTCCCCATGGACAGGCATCCCATTTGTAATGGAGAACAAAATGACTTTTCTGCTACATCTACGGGAGAAAGAAAAGATCGTGACCAAGAACAGGCTCTGGAAAATGGACTCCCCATATAAAACTCTTTCCATAATTAGCTGCTTTATTTCAGCCAGGCAGATTCCCTAGCTCTTTGCAAAGTCCCCAGTTGCTTATCAACACTAACTTGCTGGTTCTTTGTAGAACAGCTGAACGTGTGCCAAGCTTCATGAAACAGCAGAACTAAGCCTTACACATCATCCTCACATGCAGCCTTCAGAAACTACTCCAGCACCACAAACAACTCACTTGTTTCTTACCTTCAGGTAGCAGTATGGGTTATTTAAAGCTGTATGAAGTGCAGTCCTTGGGGCAGCATTCAAGTGCCCACGGAGAACACTGGCTGTGTTGAAATACACTATCTCATGCAGAGTCTTGTGGTCCGCAGGAACAAGGTAATTTCTGAAAAAGCAACATGAGGTATGGGGGAAGGAGGAGAGATGCAAGCTTTACCTTAAGGGAAACAACAGAAGTCTGCTGCAGTCAGAGACTACAAGAATGTATGTTTCCCAACTAGTACTGACAAATCTCTGAAAAAACAAGATGAACAGCGCTGAAATCAACTTTTAAGCAGGGAAGTCAGTTATTAACAACTCTATGTCTAATGGATTTGGTGTAGAATTCTAGCTGGGCCACTGACAAATTCAAACTTAAGGTCTTGCTTATCCATTGAGGCCTCCTGATGAGTCTCTGCTCATCTTTGTCTTTATATTTGCAGCTCTCTCTTGGCAGAGTCATACTTCTCGTAGCTTCTCTGCCTGTCCCCCCAAGACTCTATAATTAACAAGTGCCTTCATCTCTTCCCCCACCCCAACCCTTTCACATTTTCTGCTACAAAGCTGCCTCCAAAACCCTACCTGCTATGCCTTGCTCACTGAAACAGTTCCCAAAATGGATATCACACCTGACATCTATAGAGTTTCGTAAGTAGAACAGATCAGCAAAGATTAGGGTAAAAACTCTTGACTTTATTTTGCCACATATATCCAGTCCTCCCTCAACATTTTTCTGTAGACAAAATACGTTAGTCAATTCACGTGCCAATTACTTCTACGAATCTATGGAAAAGAGTTTTGGATTTTTTTTCCCAGTTATTATTTTTGGAGCCCTCATCAAAGAAAGAATAGGAAGGACAAAAAGTGTGCTTCATACCACAGGGACCAAGACACAATTTTGACAAGATTAACATGTTAGCAAAATTTCTGTTGTAACTTATGGTGCAAAGTAATGCAGGAATATAAAACAGGAAAGCTCACCTTACAAGACTGTCTATATAGTCAACAACTTCAAAACGAAGCATTTCAAACTTTGTCAGTTTCTTAGACCGCCTGGACTCCTTCAACTCCAACAAAGTCTTTAAAAAAAAAGTGGAGCATAAAACTACATGGGAGGTATTCTTTGGAGAACATAATCTATACGTTTAACATGTATAATTAATTTTTGCTGATGATGACTCAAAGTGTGATCGTGCAGTTATTTTCATTTAGGCCAGTGCATTCAGTTTTCAAACTGGCAGGAGTTTGGGAAACTCAAAGAAATATGTGTTAGGCAGAATGTGCAATTTACAAATTAGATAAGAAGATAACCCCTAATTTGCATTTTGAAATCCTAGTTTATGACAGATATTTTCTATAATTTTCTGTGTGTGTCAGGTGGGCCTGATATACACAGTTTGTACTTATTCATTTTTAAGAAGAGTTACTTATACACAAGCTTTACTCAGAGCTCCAGCAAGCTGGGAAGAACTAACCACAGACAATTACATCTTAAAAGATTAAGTTAAGGAACTAGTCAGTAAAGCCTATGCAGGCCTAACCTTCTGAAGATGATAAAGGTCTGTCTTCTTCTGGAGCTCCTTTTGTGACGATACGGACACATCTTGTTCTTGGAAAGCTTCTGCTACTAGAACAAAACTAATGTTTGATACGTGGGATAAACTTTTCCTGACTACCTATATAAACCCCCTAACTCAAGCAATCTGAGAAGTGTTCAGTTCACACATACCCAGACACAGGCCACTTTTAAGTCTTGAACCTTGTAAAAGATTGTTAAAAAAGAGGTCTGCAGTGCAGCTTAACCACCAGTAGTTAAATAACTGAAGCAATTCAGCCCTGAGCAAAGATCCAGCACAAGCTTTGCACATCACTTGAATTCCACTTATGACATCCTAGGTCATACTCTCAACATTTCTAAGTTGGACAGATTAGTAGATATTACTGGTGTTTTAGGGGTATTCAGAAAGCCACAAACTGCATATTTTTTCCTTCTCATATCAAAAAAAAAAAACCACCAAGAAATTAGTTCTCCCTACTTAAGCCAGAAACTGCAACCAGCGCAGCAAGCCAAAAACATGCTATTTCATTGTGCAGATTTATTCTCATCTTCATTTTTAACAAAATGTTGTTTTCCCAGCCATGTGGTTTGTCAATCAATTGTACCAATAATTAGTAATTTTTAGGTAAAAACAAAGCAGCAAAAACTCCCAAAGCACAATCAATGCCAGGATGAGGGATAATCAAAATCAAACCAAAAGGTAACTAGATTTCTTGCCTTACTTATGAAGATGGTAATAAGATGGAGATTCCACCTACAGATCACAGGTAAAACTCCAATCAGCAGTGACAAGCATGATAGATAAAAGCTTTTTGGTGACCTACATAGAATGACTTGGTGTTTTCCAGTGCCCTGTGGACATCTGTATTTGTGTTGAAGACTTCAAATTAGAAAACTTCCTCTCTCCACTACTACACTGATACATTTTCAGATACTTTTTGGCAAATCCTTCATCTCAAAATAGACTGAACATAAGATTTTTTGTTTCCTCAGACTTCATGTTTTTATTTTTTCCAGTTCATCAGGCAATCAGGAAGACTCAATTGTTAAAAAAAAAAAAAAAGGACTATCACTCTAAGGGCTCTGTGGGAGATTTGGGTACATAACATTTCTGGCAGACTTCTGAAAACTCCCGCTGAAGATCAGCACAATCACAGAGACATACAGGAAGAAGTCACCTAACTCAGCAACCTATTCAGGTAAAGTTTATCTTAACTTCTCCCTCTCACTTCTTCATTATAGCTTAAATCCACTTTGAAAACAAACTAAGATTGTTCATGGATTCATTAGAGCTTTCTGCTGTAAAAAATCTCCAAATCCTAACTGAAAATAAATACCACCTTTTTTTTGTTTTATAGTTCTGCATGTCTCTGAATTCCCAGAGTTGTTCTTTTTTATTTATTCCCCCAAGGTAAAAATCCAACTAATTAAAAGCCTTTTGCTTCAATTCTTTTTTTTCCAAAATAGATTAACTTTTATGTTTTCCATCATACTTCAAATTCTTCAGTGCTGGTATCTTCAATGACACACACAGCTTTTTCAAAGTGATCGCCTATTTTCTGTACCACAGCCTTGTTATTACTACATCAATTCAAAATATATGGTACAAGCAAGAGCAAATTCTTCTAAACAAGTCTCAGCCCTTGAGCATTACATGACTACTTAATTATACTTGACTGCATTTGGTGGCTTATTCCCTACTTATCCAAAAGCTTGGTAGCAACCACTCTGATAATGCACTTCATTTAATATGCATAAAACAGACCAGATGATAACCACTGTATCTTCAAAAGGGAATCACAGGGGAGCACTTCTCCATAGTTCAGGGGAAGGAGACGAATTCTGGAAGATGTCGCATTCCTATTTCAGAAGGAATAGAGCAGTTTCTGTTCACCTGCCTCTGGAAGACAGAAGACTGCTACTCATTTGCCTTGCTAAACTTTCAACTATGTCCTCTACCATGAACAATCAAAGCTATGGGCCTGACAAGTTACAGCACGTCAGCAGAGCACTGAGAACTGGCACTTGGTGTCCTAGCTCTTACAGGAATTTAACTGAAGGTGCAGGTGAAAGAACTTCACATAAATTTTGATTAAATACCACATAATAAGGAAGTCTGCTCCTGTTTATCTTCAATATCTGTTTTTATTTGCGAAATGTTTTTAATGATTGCAACATCCGGCAAAACTCTAGATATACATATGACAGATTTAGTGAGTAATGTTTGCTGATCTGTCTAATTTCTTATCTTACATCACTCTTCCGTATTATAAAAAGAATGAACCACATAACAATAAAGAAAATAAACATTTCCTAATTTTGTGCATGTATTTAAAAAAATAATCTGAAAAATCTGATAGTTTGATCCAGTGACAGGATATCACCAGGGAAAATGATACCCACTGGTCAGACTATAAAACAGCTTTAATATAATCTGCAATGGGGAATATATGATGGTAAACACCTACCTTCTAGTTTCTGAAACTGGGTCAAGAACTCTTCTAACTTCTCTGCTGTCTTATCAAACTCCTTTCCAGAAGATGACACAAAAATTTCCACACATTGCTGAAGCATGGTTACCAAATCAGACTTATTCAACATCCTAAAAGACACAATTGTTGGCTGAAGTTGAACTCAGAACGATGGAACAGCTTTCAATGTTCTTAGTTGAAAAAAAGTTTAAAAATAATTTGAAAAACTCCTTTTAGAAGATAAAACCTCCAAAATTTCAAGCATTCAGTCTTGCAGTAAAGTAAATTTTTTTTCTTGCTGTCATTAACAGAAACAAATCAATTTGGATAGATGCCCTTCACATTTTCCCTCAGAACTGACAATTTAAAGCTTTTCTGATATTCTACCTAAGAACACTTGCTGGATATAGAGTTGTAACTTCTGAAACTGAGTCAGATTAAAAATCAAAACATATGGTAAGATTCATAACTCATTCCCAAGAATGATAAATGAACTGGTAAAAATCCAAAACAAAACACACAAACAGATTAGTATGTATTCACACATCCAAAAAAATCAATTACTCTGTGATTCAGAACGATTCTCAAACAAAATCCAAATTGCTGTTTTCTGTATTTAATTGCTATAAACCTATCCATCGCTAGAATCCCAGAATCCTTCAGGTTGGAAGGAACCTCTTAAGATCATGTAGCCTAACCTCCAGCCTAGCATTTACTTACTTTCAGTTATGTATTAGGGCATTTTATAAATGTCACCAAACACTGCTCAGTCTCAGAATCTTCCTTTAAAAGATATCAAAGCAAATCTTTGAAAATATCCATAAATGAAATCCAGAATTACAGTCATTGCATCAAGTCACTGCATCAAGCCAGTACTATTACACATGCACGTAAGTTTTTTCTTGCAGTGGGAGAGGCTCCCATTGCTAAACACTCCGGTTCTGAACAATCACACATTCATAATAGCAGCTGTTACTAAGAGCCAATCCCACGTATTCTTGTGTTTTTGCTTTGCCGTATACAAAACAAAGGTGCTAATACAAAAATAAAAAACAAAGGTGCTAATAGTTTAAGGATTTTAGGAGACACAAAAAATACAGCTTCACAAAGAAGGGAGCATGACAAAAGAATGAAGTGATGGTGATCAGTGTGTCAGGCAGTGGGTCCTCTATATCAGCTACCTAAGTATTGACTAAGAGAGATTGAAGGAAGAACTTAGAAGAGGCTGGGGCAGCCTTATAGATGTCTGGAGGGGCAATTGCAATTTCAGCTCTAGTTTCTATCTGACATTTGATGCTAAATGCTTGTAAAGGATAGAATTTGAAACGTTAGTTTATCCAGTTCAGGGTTATGGATTTTTTTAAGTCAGGTGTTGCCTTCAGAGACACTTGTTTTGTACAGAAAAGCATCAGGAGTTAACAACAGAAAGGGTGACCTTGACCATACAAAAAGGCTGGAAAACATTTTGAAACTGTCTTGTAGAATACAATGTGTAAACAAGACAGGATTCTTCCAGGCCAAAGAAAATACTGCAATAATAAAACACCTAAGATAGAGAGACGATAAGCAGTTTTGGAGATGTGTGAACGGGAAAGAACAGATTTATTTTAGTAATATTATTCAAAAAGAAGCTGCAAGTTTTAGAAAAAAAAACTTACTTATGACAACAATGGGATTACAGGACATGAAGAACAGTCAAGAGGATGGTTATGAAGAGAAGGCTTAGGGGGGACCTTACAGTGACCTTCCAGGAGCTGAAGGGGGCCTACAGGAGAGATGGGGAGGGACTTTCTACAAGGGCGTGTAGTGATGAGGAGTAATGGATTTAAACTGGAAGAGGGCAAGACTTAGATTAGACATTAGGAAGAAATTTTTCCCTGTGAGGGTGGTGAGGCACTGGAACAGGTTGCCCAGAGAAGCTGTGGACACCCCATCCCTGGAGGGGTTCAAGGCCAGGCTGGATGAGGCTTTGGGCAACCTGGGCTAGTGGAGGGTGTCCCTGCCCATGGCAGGGGGGTTGGAAGTCGATGATCTTTAAGGTCCTCTCCAACCCAAACCATTCTATGATTCTATATATCAGGTAACAGTAAAGGATCCTTTTAAAACTTTTGGGCTTGAGATGACTGCAAAGTATGCCAGGTATCAAGACAGTGGGGTTAAGATTTTAATTCGGTTAGGAGACAGGATCAAAGCAGAAAGGAAGATCTGAATCAGACAAAGACAGTAAATAAACCTGTCTCCGATTATTCTGAGACAAGTTATGAAAGACAAGGAAGGAAGCTAGGATGAAGTCCATAGAAAGTCCTTCTGAATGCTGAAGTGGGGAATCATCTGAACAAGTGACAACAGCGATTGGTCAACACCAAAATGACAACAGTCACAGAAGGGCAGGACTGTGATAAGCAGCGTGTGATGAATGACACCAATGATTATCAGATAAAAACAGAGCACAGTATCTAGACAGAAGACAACACATCAGATAGTCCTCTGTTTTGCCACCTAAAATCTTGACAAGATGTCCCAGCCAGTTAGCTCCCCATAACCAATAAACTGAGACACTCTCCGACATGTCTGAATCTTATCTCTCTTCTGACTGGATTAATCCCATGTGAACTGAAGCTCACACGCTCTCCCTCTGTCTCTCCAAGATATTTTTAGACAACTAGCTTGAAGAAGAATAACTATTGTCTAGATTGCTAAAGTTAGATCACCTGAACCACCATCTTTGTGGAGAGCACTGTTAGCAGAAGGGATAAAAAGTCCAAGGAAAGGCTGAAGTAGGGGAAAAAAACAACCAACCACAAAAGGAACTCAGTGCAACTGAAAACCCCATGTTCAAACAATTCATGAAGGGCAAAAGAGAGACTTTGTTACAAATTGAGAAACAAGCTGATCAAAAGCTTCTCTACTTTTTACTCGATAGACTGCAGAAAAACACTGAAAAGAAGAATAAGAGATGGGAAAGGGTGAACACAAGGGTATCTGTAGCAGATGATGTGGCCCTGAGAAGTCAAAGGTATTAAGGAACAGTGAGTAACTTCCATACTTGAGCAAAGGGGGGAAAAAAAAAGTACTGTCAAGATTCAGAAGAGTCAGAGAAGGATTAAGAAGGAAAGACTGTAGAAATGAGCAATCAAGCATGCAATCCTTTCAAAGGAAATAAGGTAAAGAACAGCGCAGTGGCAATGCCTAAGAACCACTCTGGCAAAGGTGCAGTTTGAAGTATTGTTTCTTTGTGTATATGAGCCCAGAAAGCTATCCTCTACCCACCACTGGCATGGTTTTCCTATGCAATTTTACTGTCAGACACATCAAACCTCACAAGCTCACAGGCTGGTAGAGAGGCAGTTATGGTAACAGTGTTGCACCAGTTCCTCATGTAACAGAACTGATGTATTACTTGAATGAGTACAGCTATCAGGCAACAGCCATTTGCCATGATAAAGCACTTTTAAAAATCTGTAGCTGGAACACTGGACTTGAAGGTCTTCAACTAAGAAAACTGGCTTAGATGACTCTTCAATTTTAAACACTGACAGACAACACAAGTGTAGGCTCTCCTAAAGTCCTAAGCTCACAATAACACAAAAAACTAACTCAGTTCCTGTATAAACTGCTAGACAAAGGAGGCAAGGCAAAAGCAGTGAAATAAAAAAAAAAAAAAGGCCTCAGCTACTCACTTGGAACAGATTCTAATTTTTACAACATTAAAATTTAGGCCAACTAAAGCTAATAATTTAGTTGATAATATCTAGCACAATCATACTTTCAAAGACAAAACCCAGCTGATGTTCTCATTCACACATAGCAATCTCAGTGGTTTCAGCATAATTACTCAGGGTATAAGAGATATTAGAACCTGGTTAAGTTTCATGGAAAACAGTAGAAAGACAACATAAAACCAGCAGTCAATTATACCTGCAAACAACCCTACAAGTAGCTGTGAACATGTTAATATCCTCAGCTCTAAGTTCCAGAATAACCAATGACTGGTATTCTCCATTGTACGGTGCTATTAAAACAAAATGGAAAAAAAAATTACCTTGCTAGCTGAAGTGATGACTCATACTCCTCTGTCTCCCACACTCGGTTTTCCAAACATGCACAGTGAAGCTCCCTGATCTGTTATGCAGAAGGTGAAAAGAGGATAAAGTGTTTTACAAACAAAGTAATGTGGAACAAGCTTTTCAAAGTGATACGTAATTCCTTTGGAGCTTGTTTTCCAAAGATGCAGAATGATTGCGAAAGAAATGAGAGCATTTAGTATCTTAGAGAACTAAGCTCCTAGTGTTGCTGGAGTCTATGTGTTCTCTACACCAGGTTTCAAACAACGAACATTCAGATGAGGATAACTGCGGAGAATGGAAAGGAACTCCAATCAATTGCCCCAGCTAAACACCTTTTTATTCTGAAATACTGGGACAGTTCATGCTGATTTTGTAGTCATGGACAGATTCTTGTAATACACTGAGAAGCAACAGACAAGTGCACATCACAGAACACATGGGTCTTCCCGTGGAAGAGGAAATTGCTTAGCAAAAGAAGGTGGATTTAATGATATTAGAGCAATATGGCTATTAAGAACAATTATCACAGTGTCCTTACTATAGTTTTATTCTGTACAGGAGGCTGCTAAAACACTGTCTCCATCTGAATTTGACTAGCAAGCTAGTAGGTGGTAGAAGAGTAGACACTGTCTGCAATGCATACAGATAATCCCAGATGTGGCAAAGTGCATGTTTGGATTCTTTTGCCAATCTGTGCATCTGCCTCCTTCTGGAAACACCTTCCTGTTGACAAGGTATCATACACACCGCTAAAGAAACCACATGCTGTTGCCCTCTGCCCATAGCAAGAAAGCATCTGTCTCCGTTTTAAGAAGTAGGGGGCAAAGCAGCAGAATAGTAAACAAAGACAAAGAATAAATACTTATTCAGATGTCATACTTCAAAACAAAAAACCCCATGTTTCATTAAAACAGGATAAGAGTACATCACCTGCTTGCCCAAAGGATACTTTGGAAGAGATGATGTGAAAACATGAAGACATCTCAGAACTGGAACATAGTTTTCATGGTAAACATGCAACTCCTCCAGCAACTTCTGTATTGTTTCCTGCAGTGACAAAATAATTGTTTTAAGTCATTCTGATATACACTTATTTAAAACTCTCACTAAGAAATCAAAATTACTCTTAGATTTTGACATTGTGGTGTGCTATGATCTAAATCACCAGTGTTAAATTAAGACCACTATGCAAAAAAGCTCTATTTCAACAGTTCACTGCAATCACATTGCAAATTGTTAACTTTACTTTCTTCCTCTATCTCACTGGAGAATTGTTATTGATTAGCGTTATTATTTTACCATTTTCAACTATATTTAGCCTTTAGATTTGGTATGTCATCCTGCAAAAATGAGACTATACCTTTACTAGGCAATGAGAAATTACATAACTGCTTTTACTCAAAACCTTATTTGCATTTTTATATTACAAATGCATTTAAAAATTTATTTCTTATATTGTGGGTGGCTGCTGTTTTTATTAGTTAGGTATACACAAAGAGCAGTTCACAGAAAATACAGAAATACGCAGTCGCTGCTCCTATGCGCTCTTAATTTGATTTCTGTTTATTCATGGATTGAGAAATTAAGAAAAAAAATCATATATTAGGAAAAAAGGATTATTAACTGCTGCTAGTGAATTTACTGGATGGCATCTCATTATCACTGGCCTCCCATGGAAGCATATGTAACACTTCTGGAAAAGCACACTCAAAATTTCTGGTAGCTGTATTTAAAGTACTTTGGGCTCTTAAGTTTGTGAATCAGAAGATCTTCTTTCACCTGTCTTCAGTCAAAGATAAAGAGGAAAAAACCCACAGGATTCTCTACATATTTTATTGCCATTCTGTTCAACTCTGAGCAAACTATTCCAAATGGAAAGAGAAAAATATAACAAGCCACTGAAGTTTACTCTAAAGTTAAACTGACACAAAGGGTATCAAAGATTAAAAAAAAAAAAAAAGCAAAACCTTATCTGCAGGCAATATAAGGAAGTACTGATGTGGAAAGATTAAGTATCATACTGCAAATACTGAAAGTAACAGAGACAGTGCTGCAGAGAGCTTTCTGATGTTAAAATATGTTTGAGATCACTAAAGATATTTTTCCCCATAGACTTTGTATCTATTAAAATTAAAATTTAAGGGTCACCAATATAACAGTTGTTTAAATGACTTCCAAGACCCTAGGGTAGACACTCACAAGTCTGTATTTTAATTCTAAGTAAGATCATTAAAAATAAAAAAATTACCCCACCACAAAAAAAGCTGAGAAGAAAACGAGTTCTCTTTAATGCTCCTACATCAATCTTATTCCCCTAAACACAGAGCATTATAGCATCTATATTTCCTTCATCTTGTTTCCCAGCTCAAGACTGAAGTAGTTAAAATATCTGAATAGTAGGACTATGTATTTTGTCAAACAATGGAGTGAAAAGGCATATTCTGTTTTATGAGAGTTTGAAAACATTACTAGAAGACTATGCAATGTTATTCCGTAAATATACATCACCACATTTACATAATTTCAAACAAAATTTGCCATGAAAACTTTCAGAGTTTTAAGTGATTAGGATGTAAAGTTGCTTTTAAAACTGATTATTCTAAGTAGGTGGAACTCCTTGGATAGTTATTTAAAAAAGTGTTAACAACATGGAAGATAAACTGCAGCTGACAAAGGGTTTAGGTGCTAAGCTTGAACAGCGAGTTTACCTGGTCCTGAACATGAACAGTAAATGTATATGAAGTAGTATCACAGTGCCTTTGAAAGTGTTTCCAAAGTTTAGAATGATATTGTAGATTAGAACAACATACAGAATAAACAGCACCTCATTAATGCAGCGAGAGGGCCTTTTCCCCCCAGGCAGACTATGCTGCCAGCTTGGCAGTGCAATAATGGTCCTACCCCTATGGCAGAGATTAGATCAAGTGTCTTCAATTAAAATGTCAGAAGAATCACACGCACATAAGCACAAGAATTCCAGTTTCTTTCCCAAACTTACAGGGTGAAGCTTGTGAAATAAGGGGTATATTATTAAACATATAAAGTTTAAAACATATAAAGTTTAAGCTGATGAGTAATCAACTTTCAAAGTAGCAGCCCATTACATGATCTTTAAACAGAATCTCAGCTGCTCACTCCCACTCCTTCCATCCTCATGTGGTTTCAATAGAAGCATTTATGCCCCTGCAGAGTGAACTGCGCTGCAGAAATCATTCTGCAGAAACAACCCATCAAAAAAATTCCCATGTCTTGTCTTTTTTTTTGTCAGGTTATTTTAATTAGATTGTTTCTCTGATTACATTCATTGCATAGCCACACAAGCAGTTGTGCTGGCACTTCTGCTGAGGTGGGAATATACAGCAAGAGAACAGCAGTAGCTTAAGCTACTTTTCCTGTTGAAGACTACGGATCATAAAATCATATATAAATTATGCCTCACCTTCAACACCATAATTGCACTGCACTTGCAAACTCGCCTGCTACCAACCTCTCTTCCAGCCATTACCATTGTTCTTCTTCACACTTGCAAAAACCTTACAGACCAGGAATTATCTGATTTAAATGTAGTAGTACCATTTGCCTGACAGGTTAACTATACTTGAGATGAAGAGTTAGAAGAAACCCTTTACCCTGAGCAATGCTTCTACTGGGAGTGGTCGAGCTGGTGAAAATAACCAAGAGATCTTTTTTTGGGGTATTCCTAAAGGGCTCACAACAGTAGTAGCCTGACTTTAATCACCTGACAAACCTTCAGATGAACATGTAACATAAATCAAAGTTTTAATCCTGTACGACATCTAGGACAAATGTGTGCCTCATTGGGACCTAGACTGCCCTACTGAGTTCAGAAACTACACAGAGCATATGGAGGATTAAGAGCTTATGAAATAACCTCCAAGATTACCCACTCATTCTTCAAATACTTCACTGACTTTCAAATAAAGTCAGTCTGAGTAAGCATTAAAAGACCATACCATAAATTAACCTTGTAACCTTCTTTTTAAGCAGTTATATTTCTATATACAGCTAAAAATTGATGTAAGAACAGTTGTGCAGCTTTGTATAAAGGTGTATCTGGCAACCCTAGAGATTCAGAATTTTGACTGGCCAATTCTAATTCTCCATTACTGGACATGAAAAACACAGTACGTACTGTACGACAGATGCTATTACAGAACTACACATCTTAGCCTCCACAAACTAATATATTGGGAAAGTTATTTTTGCTCTCCAAAGACATTCTTAAAATTTTACCTTTAAGAAGTCGTCTGCTGTCAGCAGTGCAATCTGTTTCTCTGATGCTTGCCTTTCCACATACCTGATGGCAAGAAAAAAAATTACAGAAATTATAATGTAAAGTATGATTAAAGATTATAGGGTTAAAAAATTAAAAAAGTTTATGCTGCTAGAAATGCTTCGTTGGAAAGACTCAAGAAGAGACAGCCAAATCCAGCAAATTGAAAGGTCACTCCAAAACCCTGGAGATTATGCTCCCAGTCAGCTTAACAAGTTCAAACGTGATTTATGGTTATTTGTCATAATAGCTTGTTTCTATATTTAGAACAAGAGCAAAAAAAAGTTCAAGTGATTGCACATCACAGAAGCTGTGCTCTCTAGATCAGAAGATTAAGGCTTCCTGAAATTACTTAGAACTGTCCTCCTTTTGATCAATTTACCTTTTCTATAGAAACGTATACACAAGTGATCTACAGTTGTCATGGAGCTACATTTACAGACACCTTTAATCTTTTTTAAAGCTAACTACAATATTATCCAAAAATTTACTGCTCCTTTTACCTTCTAAAGGAGGGCAGTCTTCGAATGTTTTCACACTGATCATGCGATAAAGAATTTACTCTCTTCTTACTGTCTACCAGTTGGCAACACAGTACACTAAGAGGTTGGGAATAGAAGTGCTCCACAACACAGAGCTGAAAAACAAAGCAAGAACCAGTGATGTTAATAAAAGTCATCCTCCCTGGTAAATCTACCTTTTAATGTTTTCTTATTACTACAGTGCATATACTACAATGGTACTAATGTTATTCCTTTAAAAAAATATGCATTACAGCTCATGAATATTCCATAAGTCACTGTAGGACACTGATTAATCAGTTTTAAATACAGTCACGTAATTACCTTTTTTGCTGTATGCGCTGTTTGTATTCAGTACCTCATCCTTCCTCCCTCTCACGTGACAATAACTACAGCTTGTCAAATATTTTCTATTAACTTATGTGAATCACTGCATTCTTTAGGCTATATATTCAGCTCCAATGCTCACAAATATTAAAGTATATTTAAAGATCTATAAAGCAACTTCTGTAGACAAGCAAACTTATCATATGTCCTAATTTCGATTTCTATTTCATGTACACAAAAATACACTGATAAGCTCTTACTATGCATACGTACAAACGCACTTTATCACTGATTTCAGCTGCACTAAATGTTTGTAGCATCAGGGCCTTGCAGAATAGTAGCATATACTCATCACATCCATTCTCAAAAAAAATACCAAAAACCCGAACAGACAATCTCACTAAAAACTTTTAAAACATAGGAACTGTCAAAGGGGAAAAACACTTCCTGTTAGAAAAGTTAACATAATTCATAGGCATAATGAGACTATGGTGATCCCTTTTATCTACCACTTAGGAGATCTGATCTGAAACTGCTTCATCCTTGAATGCTTTTAATGCACGAGGACACAGCCATACACTGTCAGGACTAGGACTTGTATTTTTGTATCAGATCAATGGGGAATCATTAAATCCTGTTGACTCTTTCAAATAAGAGGAGTTGAAACCTATGAAAGCCCATGCAGGTCTGTCTGCAGGAAGAAGTACTACAGCCAGGATATTTCTCCTGGTCACGTATAATCACTAAATCTTAGATACTGAAGAATCTGAGGCATTCTAAAAGGTATATGGTACTAAAAGGGCATGTTTCACTAACAGGTTCACTCGTTGAACCAGGCAAGAAATAAACAATCTCACAATCCTGCACTAAAACAGATTACAGGGACTACAAATTCTTCAGAGAACTCTTCTCTGCAACCCACAAAAGATACAAGGAGACTCATGACACTGAAATACAGAAATATGAAGATCTATATAAGCCAATAAAAATATAATTATCATGCTCTGGACAGACTATTTTTAGAAACCTGAAAGTCTTCCACTTTTTCTCTTGAGAGGGTAAATTTAACTCCCACATTGCTGCAAGGCTGCTTGGAGCACAAGTACCACCTACTCTGAGGCACAAAGTAAGTGACCTTACAGCTCCTATTTCCCTAAAAACTTAAGAAGTGTTCATCCAGAAACTGTGCCAGAGGAGTTCAAGTGGGCAAGAGACACTGCTGCAGCCTACTCACCCCATGACAAACCAGAGTACAAGGATCTGGCACAGAGGATCAGAGCTGGAGAGTTCTGCCAGGGTGTTAGAAGATACAAGGTAATCTACAGCAAAATATAGGTCTTTCTACCCACTAAGACAGGTTACCCTTTTAAATGTAACCTCTAAATACAGGGGGTTTTGTGGCAGAGAAAGCTTTTACGTTCTTCTTCATACCTGCCCTACAAGTTTTCCCTTAAAACCTTAGAAGTTAAAACTTTAAAACACCCACCTGTTCACAGATCCAAACTGTTTCCCAAAGGACATTTTTTCATCCAAGTCAGTGACAGCAAGATTAGGACCTAAGAAATCTTTCAGTGCCTAGTAATTAAACTATGATTGTGAAAACAAAGGAAGAGTTCTTGTTACCACTGCCTACCTGAAATCCTTTGATAAAATTCTGGACGGAAAAATCATGGTACAAGAATATGTTGAGGAGAACCTGCAGAACTTTCTCACCCAGTTTAAATGGAAACTGGGGTGTCAGAAGCAGCTAAGGGAGACAAAAAGGACAAGTAGCCATAGCAGAAATTCTTTCCAGAATTCAACTCAGCACAATTTATATATACAATTTGATACAACTGTCAGTATGTGTTAGCATTCAACTAAATGAGATACTAAATGCACTGCCAACTTCTAAAAACAATTCTTCTACTAAAATACCCATGCAAAGACTGATTTTCAGTTTACTATTACACCACGTTTTTGTAAGTACCTTCTACTAATATGCAATATTTGAAGTTAGTTTTGCTTAACACTATTTCTTTTTTTACTTTTAAAATTACAAAAAACAGATCAGAGACTGCTGTAATAACCAGGGATACCACTGCTTTCAGCATCTGTAATGACAATTTGGGAAATCCTGCACAAAGCTGTGTACTGAGACTTGCACAGACACAGCATCTATACAGCTTGACCATTTGGATAACTGCTTGTTCTTGACAGGCAGCAAAATTCAAGCTGAACTGAATTTTTCTATGTTTAAAGCTATGTTTTCCGGAATAAAGTAAAACTCAAATCAAAGCACTGCTTTAACGAAGAGGTGGGAATGTCAAAGTGTAATTGCCCAACTATGTATGCACAGATGTCAAGAAAATGAAAGATGAAAGCAGGTGTGTGAGTGTGTCTCAATGTGAGAAGGAAGCTCTCAGTATTAAGCTGCTCTGCAGCTACGAGTGGAAATAACCAAAATCCATACCTCTCAGGAACAGATTCTATTTCAAAAGCTTCACATAAACCTACTTTAAAAGGCCACACTTGTACACTGTGCTGGAATACACACACACTCCTCCTGTTTAGAAAGGGAATTACCTTGTCAATTATAGTAGACAGGTGCTCCTTACAGGAAAGGGACTGGAAAAGCTCTATGCACAGCAGAGAGGAAACAGAGTGAGGAAGTAAGCTGTGGATAATCATTGGAGATGTAGCGATTCCAAAAATCAGTACTAGAGGTAATTCATGGATATGCTGACTAGATCAGGGGGAAGGGAGAAAAAAACATAATAGTTACATTATAGTAAATCATGAAACAAATGCATTATGTTCCTAGTACAGCACTGAGCTTGGATGCATAAAGGGGTAAATTAAAGATCTGTTCCTAGTAAATCAAAAGACTGCTGATGTGGAATAAAATGAAAAAGAAAGGAAGCTATTTAAAGCTCTGAAGTAGAAAAGCAACTTAAATTAAATTTTAGGATTCACATAGGAAGTCGCATAAAAAGCACCTTTCCGTTGGAGTACTGTACTGGTCCTGTCTTCCCCCAGTTATATTCAGAGAATTGAACCTTATAATTTTTTTTTTTCTTTAAAGAAATACGGAAAAAAAAGCTTAAAAATAATTTAAAAAATAAGCTAAAAATAATAATAACAGCTAACAGTGTCAATAAAATTTACAAATTTTACACCATTTAATAAATTTAAAGTAAATATGAAACGCCTCTAATGTACTATGGCCTCATTATACTTAAAAAAAAGAATTCCAACTTCTCTAGATTCAATCTTCCTCTTCAGATAATTTTTTAGTATATGCTTTGAGAACTGATATCCAGGACTGAATGCTGCATTCCTTGTGCACAGCATACAAATTATAAACAATACCATGTTTTCAGTATTATTTAATCATTATTTTCTATTTTTTATTAGTTTCAAGGAGATACAAATTCTGCTATCCTAAACATCATCTAGGTTAAAATTGACAATTTATTCCTTTCTTCTGTTTCCACCACAGCAACTTTTTGACCTTTGTGTCTCAACTGTTACCCCACAATTATTTCTCTAAATCCTCAAAAGTCATTGCTAGAGACTTAAACATAAAAACAATAAATATCATATATTTCTGTCCACTGTTGATAACCTAAAATAATATCAGAGAGAAACCGAATCCTGTGATTATCAAATCAGAACCTCTCATATTTACCCACTTCACCCTTATTATTAAACATGTTTAAGAGTGAAATAGAAAGAATAAACCTAATATCTGCAATTATCCCAAAGATCTTTTTCCAAGTGTTATGCAGCTCCAGAGAGCTTCTGTTTTACATTTCTTCTACTTTACTTTAATCAAGACTATCTTTAGTTATATCATCACTTGAATCCCTTTAATTTTTTTTCTAAAGAGACACATGGTCTACGAAAAAAAGTGTGTTTGCAAATAGTAGACTGAGAGACCTGGACTGCACTTCAGTTGCATTCCACATGCTCGTAATTAAGCACTGCCACAAAAAGCAAAATAAAACACAACACTTAAAAAACAAATAAAACCTCATTTTTCTCTGCCTTACATCCTAATTATTTCCAGATAATCGTACATTTCTGATTTTACTTCTTGAAATGTTCCCCAGAGAACCCATCCTCCAGACATGAAGTAGAAAAATATTTTTTTTGTGGTTCTCTCATCAGGTGAAATTGCATAGCTTTGTTTAGAGGTATGCATGCTGCAGCTGAATTAATTGTACAACGGCAGCCCCAATTCTGCTGCAACTGTAGTTTCAACCCGGGGACTAAATTTAAGAGGCTCTGTTTTGGAGAACAGCATGGCTTTCTGATTAGAATGCATGAGATAATATTAAGGAAGACAGGTTAAGGAAGGACAGAGGCACAGGAGCACCTGAAGTAGTTGACTGCTCATTACAGATCCTGGCCAACACAAAGAGATTATCTGGGTAGGTTTTATATACTCCTATTAGTAAGGTAGTAACCTTCAGTCAGCATTACATCAGTAGTCATAAAAACAAAATACCTGAAAACAATTTTTAAAGTCTATAGAAGAAAGATCTAGGCATCTTAAAAAATTACTTTCACAATCACAAATTCTATAACAACTAGTGACAATAAATTCTCTCATATGAAGAATTAAATCAGCCACCCAATATCTCAACGAAGTCCTTAGGCACTCTGGTTCACAGTCTCAAGTCAGCTTTAGGATCATCTATCCCCAAAACCTAGCAAATAGGGTTTTGCTCAATCACTGCTGCAAAGCAGCAGCATCAATATTTTATTCCAGCTCTCCACTGACCGCATTGTTACACTTCACAACAGCTGCAAATAGAAAATGGGTAAAGGAGTGGAAGAACTAAACTTCAGGTCACGTTACCTGCTGATGACTATGAAGTCTTGAAGTACTTTTGTGGTGAAACTTTCCAAATCTTTGAATACAACTACAACTGGAGGAGATTGCCAGTGTCTAGAAGAGGAAGTGGTTTTTTTGCTTGGAGTTTCAGAATCCGTTTTCTTTAAAGTCATTTGTTATGTATTAATAAACAAAAGGCAGGAAAATAAAAAGATTGACATCTATGATATTGTAATGCTCCAAAGTGACATGACTGACTTTTTGCTACAGTTGTATTTATTATTAGCATTTAGAATTGCAATTTTTTCTTCCTTCTGTTTGGCACAACAGGAAGTACAAAGAATAAATAAATTTTTAAAACCCACATTCCAGCAAAGACAATAATAGCTTTGCAAGACAGAACTGGTGAAATTCTGTCGGGACAGAAGGAAAAGATTTGAGCTGTGTTCATGGACGTTGCCCATTTCCTTTATCTTTACCCAGTAACAAAAAGAGCGTGTAGTCAAACTTTTATTTAGCACACTGCTCCGATTAAGTAATAATAAAATCAGTTCTTGCTTTTATTCATGACAGAAACAACACTTAAAACTTATCGAATCATAGAATGGCTAGGATACAAAGATACAAAAGCATTTCCAAAGTTATTTTCTTACTGCTTGTCAATGTTATTTTCCAATGTTATTTTCTTACTGCAGACACCATAATGGCACATCAGCACTAATACAATGCCCTTCCCCTAGATGGCTGTTCTTAAAGTTTTGTTTTACCGAACAAAACATCACAGCACAGCTGGAAGAAAAGCATCTGGCATGGAGTTGATACTGCATTTTAAGCTTCTAATTCCCACTTAACCATATGATAAAATAGTACTTTTTGCTTGTTTTTCAGAATTCTGACATTCATACCTCATCAGAAGCTAACTCCACATTATATGTGTTACGGATTTATATTTAAATCACCTCAATCTCAGTTATTTCTTAGTATTAAATGAAAAGCTAACCTCTGGCATTTTTTCACTACAGCATAGAAATTTAAGTGATCAATTTTCTTCAAAAGCATCTAGAGGTCAGGCATTTTTACAAACTGGTGATACAAAAAAAAAAAAATCATACCTTTGTTACATTCCCATACCAATTGATAAGAGAAGTCATTGAACAACGTATTCTACTCTGGGAAACCTGCACAGAGTCCTCGTCTTCCAGTGAGCCCACATCTATATAGCAGTTCATCAGCTGCCCCATCAGCTTCTGTATCAGATTTTTTATGCCTTCACAACACATTTTCAGACACATAGTGAAGACATTTGGTTATTTAGTAACACTTCTTCAACTCATACTCTAAAAAATTATCCCAAGTTATCACTTATTATTTTTCACTTTTCTAGTTATTCTCGTTCTCTCTCTCCACAGTGCATAACTCATGCCCCACAAAGTTTGAAAGTATTCACAATATGCATGTTGTTAATGCAATAAAAATTATCTTACTGATTTGCCTAGAAAGGAATGATTCAGGTTAAGATGCTGGCCCTGTACCTTTCCTGAACTCCAGCCACATGCTTTTAGCAACCTAAACATAAATAAGGCAGCCAAGCCATAGATCTGGGGATGCTGCCATGATTTTAATCTTTTTATTTAAAAATGAAAAAGGAGAGTGAGACTAAATTTTATTCTACCCATTCCCTCACTGTAATGATGTGATTGTAGGCATTTTAAAAGTGTCATGCATACATACACTGTCCAATTAAACAAGAGGAAAGCCAACCTACAATATCAACATGCAGTACACTGAGCAGCATGCTCTTGACATTTATGCTACAATTAAGTAGTATTCCGATCTTCATCATTTTAAACAGAACTGGATACATCTTAAAATACAGTAGGCATTACTGCTACGTTAACATGGGATTGAGCAAATCTTTAGAAAGCCTTCAAGATCTCTCCAACCCATTATTCTTACATTTGGTGGCAAAAACTAGAATTTGTAGTTAATTGACATCTTATTCAGATGAAGAAGCAAAGGTATTGCAGTATTTACCTGGGCAATCTTTGGCTTCCAGCAGGGCTACATAAGGAGTAACATTATCCTGAAGGACTTCTGAGAGACTTCTCAAAGTCAAGTCATGATCTGTAACATTTACACCTAGAAAAAAGACAAAATTTTAAGGGCATTTCTCCTGTGATTGTGACTACAATGATCGAACAATAAACTGAACAGCAGACAAAAACCAGAAGCTACCTCAAATATTCAAGGAAGCAATGAAAAACATTGCCTCATGTATGAGTAAAGATAAAAAACTAGCACAAGATTATACACACATGTTAATACTAGCTGATTAAAGAAAAGTGAATCACTGCAAAGATCCCTCATATAGTTTGGGTTTTTTTTTTAAAGAAAGGTTTCTCAAGGGTGCAAACCTACAAGGATTAGGTTAGCTTTTTAACTTCTCTGTTCCTCATACCCTCAGAAGCCATCCACAGTGATCTAAGGCCTGCAGATGAAGAAAATCAATTCACAGCTTCTTCCCCAGAAATATTCAGAGCAGAAACTTCTCACATTCTACTACCTACAAAAGTAGACTACCTTCCAGGCTTTGTTAGTGCTCACACAGTAGATTTGAAGCACAGGCCTGATTTTAGGTTCCCTAAAATGATCCACTGAAAATGCAATCAGGTTGCTTTGAACCAGGTGTAGGATTACTGTTACAGCCCTCTGAAAGGAAGCAAAATGATGGAGAAGAAAAAAGGAAAGAATGCTCCTTTTCCATGATAAGGACACTGCTCACTGCTTTCCTACACATACAGATGCACTGCAAGAACATATATCAGAGAGAAGCTGTGGAATTCCATGGTTAGTCACAGAGACCACCAAGCATGCTGGTAGCAGGAACAGGGACAGAATCAAAACATCTCCAGTGCATCAGGAAAAAAACCCCAAACAAACCACTACTAGCTGCCTAAGACAGGCTTTTGGGTGTTACCTTACTGCACTACTATGCACACAGACAAAGGGGAAAGAGGTCTTATCCTACTTCCTTCTCCCAGCCCAATCTCTTCTGTTAACATTCCTGAAGCTGATAGTGCTCACAGTAATTGCTGGAAGTAAGCAATATATTCTTCTTTGAGCTCTGTGCCAGTTTTAAGCAGATGTACATAACAAAATATGTCTTTAAAAATTACCTAAGACAAGAGCTGCAGTAGGGATTTCTCTGGACTTCATCCGGCAAGTCCATTCTGCTGTCTTCTCTTGGAACTCGGAATGAGACCGCCTCAAAAAATTTACTAGGTTATCAAATAACTGCTTATTCAAGTCTTCCTGTATTTGCTGTAAACACACACACAGAGACTTTATTTATAGAATACTTTCCTTTTCCTGTGTAAACTTTAATCCTTAAAACCTCAGGGTAAAATTCTAAGCATCACAAAGTTTTCCTGTGAAGTATAAATACGTTAATTTATTCACTGTGTGGCAAACACAGATATTTCCCATCTTGGAACTTCTGGTTCATGCCTCAACAATAACTTGGAAAGCAAATGAGCTTAACTATGTTGTCACACCACAGGCTTTAAAAAAGGAGGAAAAAACCATACTGACAAAGTGTAAGTGACATAGGAGGAATACAACATTATAATTAGCTTCTGGAAGAATGTTCATGAAAATGCCTATTATTTCCTCTTGGCTGACAGAACACCTGTAAACATTTTTCTGAGAAATCTATATGAGAACAAACATTCAGCTCCTCCAAATCTACTTCAGGATTAAAGAAAAAAAAATAAAGGAAAACATTAAGTATGTTTTATAGGAAAAAATACTAAACCACATTTGCTACACTGTCTTTTGCCTTTTGGGATGATTTTCATACAAGAATACATATATGCAGGAATATATGGAAAGGTGAGAGAAAACAGGTGGAGATAAAATTTTTAAAGGCAGATATATATAGTAGAAGCATTTTGTATTTCTTTTGTTATGTATGTGCCTTTGAAAATCTGTTTGTAATCCAACATATGCCTTCTGCTAGAACAGAAAAAAAAACCCTATACTCTGAAGTTCAGGATATCAATATATACTCTAGAACATAGAAACAAGATTAAACCCCTGCCCCAAATAAAATCATCAAGATTAATAAGCAAAAAGAAGTGACATACGTAGCAGTGAACTTATTTTGAAATGAAGTGGCAAAGGCCATCTCTAGCAGCATTGATGAGGCAGCTACCAAAGAGTTAAGGGCACATCTCCAGGAGATTGCATGATACCAATTCCATTATACAGAAAAGTTCCTGTTGCTCTCCTGAACTGACTAAACTGTACACAAAGTAATTTTACTCTTTTCACCCTCTACATATTAAAAAATATTATAATATGGTTATATTATATTAAAAACGGTCCAAAATTCACCTTCCAAAAATGAAGGACAGTTCCTGCAGTACTTTTGCCAGCTTTTCATTTTGTGAGAGGCCTGAAAGGATGTCATGATCAGACAACAGATGGTGCTGCCACAACTACAGCACAGTTTATGATGGACATACAAAAGCCAAGAGTGCTCCACAACAAAGTACTTGGAGGTCAAATTTCTTCAATACCTCCAGCAGATACCAGAGAACTGGGAAAACGTCAGCACAAGCACATGGCCTGCCAATGAATCGCCAGGTAGCAGTACACTGGCAAAAACTTCACAGAACATCCTGCTAGGATCCCTTAGGACACTACCAGAAGCCCTAGAACAGAAGTCCAAACCAGCAAGCCATGCACTTCCCAAGTATTCTGCCATGGAGCAGGTTTACTACACCAGGGTTTGAAAGTATATAAGAAACAAAACGCTGACTGGATAAAGCCCACACCTAACTGGTCTGACCTTACAGATGATGCCGCTTTGAGCAAGAGTTCAGACTACAGACATTCTAAGGTCCCTTCCAGCCTGAATTATCACATAATTTTATAAGCAAGAACAATTACCACCTTCAGGTTTGCCAAAAGTCAGATATAAGGATGGTAATTCAGAACTCAGTAGTGGAAGGTGCCCCTGCCCGTGGCAGGTAAGTTGGAACTAGATGATCTTTAAGGTCCCTTCCAGCCCAAAGCATTCTATGACGCCACGAAAAATATCAGATATACCTCAGAAACTGTATAAAGAAAATTCAATGTATATCAGCAAAAGTAACTGCAGGTAATCTGCCCTCAGGCAAATCAAACTCTAAGGCAAGGCCCGCACCAATTTGTCAGTGTAGCATGAGCTGTTTTCCATCAGGAGGAGGAAAAACAGAACAAAGTACTTGTCAAACTTGCAGCAGCCTCAAGAAAAGAAGGGTAGGAGATTTAGAACAGGAAAGATTGACGATTTTGCAGATGGCAATGGCTCTGTGCTTCTGAGTGGTTAAGGGAGGCTTTTGCTACAATGGGCTGTGTCTTGCTACAGTGCCTGCTGCTGTGGGAGAAATCCTTACAGAGCACTATGAAAAAAACCCAACACTTCTTCAAACTAAAAATCCTGCAGGCACTGTTGGTGATGTAGAAGCATTGTCTCAAAAGCCTTGACAACACTGTGTCAAAGAAAGAAGATCCAAGAAATGTCTTCCAGAAGTAGCTACAGAATGTCATCTTCCCTACAGTCGACGATACAAGGGAGTTTCTGGTGCAGCTGCCAACATCACTGCCAATGCTGCCAGCTAACCTGTCAAGCTGAAGCAGTTGGCAGGAAGATACCAAGTATACCTCCACAAATTTCGGTGTGTTCTCTATAGTCAGCACCAGCATGTAGTACACTGCTTTGCTCAGTCTGGCTAGCTACAGTTTGAAAAGGGTGCTGACTCGTCAAAGTGAGCTGGATCATGGAATAGTAGGAACAGAATTAGAGGAATTTATGAGTTTAGCCCAAGGGTCCAGATTGTAAGCTACATCCATCTGGCTTGTACTGTACATTCCAAAACAAACTTTGGAAAAAAAATTCTCAAAATGTCTAGAGCCCAACAGTAGGCAGAGGAATACAGAATACTTGCCCAGAATCCTTGACACTGAATAGAAGAGGAAATCCCTGCTGTATGGAAGTAATTATTAATACTATAATACAAGCCAGCTGGCTATAGGGACACAACAACAGCAAGCTACCCAACACACAACAATTAGGAGGCCACAGTTCAGTATGAAATTAACTCTGATCTCTACCAGACAACCCCACTGACACTATCTGTACTAATTTAATAGACTATGCTTGCAGCCATGTCATTCAGTATTCGACATCCATGCAGTTGTATTCACATCAATCCACTGTGAATCCTGGGCTGTTACAAACTCTGAAACATGGAGGTCAAGAGTAACCTAAAATCCTCAGAGGGCTGGCAAGCATGTAACTGAACTGAAAGGAGAAAACAGCAGGATGCCAGGAATTAATAAAAAGGACAATTAGTAAGAAGAGCTTAGAAGCAGCAGCTTGAAGCATCAAAAGCATGTAGTTGTGTGGTTAGAAGTAATGTGTAATTGATGGATTTATTATTACTATTTTATATTCTGACAGGGATTTCAGTTTCAGTCAATATTTCTGGCCCTTTTAACATTTTAACTAATTGCCTTTTAAGCACGTAAAAAATAAGATGTCCAGAAACAAAGCAGCAAGCAGTGTTGTTATAAATGCAAACCACTACTTTAGTCTTCGGTGCAAGACTCACCTCTGTTTCCGATTTGATCTGATTCCATAAAGACTGACAAGTAACAAACCGCAACTCAGTATCCTCTGAATCATTACTTTTCCTGAAATCATTATCTAGAAAGACTGAAAGCAAAGGCAAGCACAAACAAGATCATTAAAACAAATCTCTTTGTTGAGAAGAAAACAAAGCACCTGACTGAAAAACTAACATCTTAGTATACGCATATATCTGAGGGAGATGACTTTTCTCTTAACCAATTAATTAACTGCCGGTATCTGGTAGAATAAGTGAGGGAACAAGCAGAATCTGTTATCTAAGCATGCAGGCAAAAGGTAAAGAACTGGCTTCCATCTGAAGTCCCAGGTGAGCTAAATCAGAGCAAACAGCCTTTATTATTAAAATAAAATTTTTAAAATTTTTCCCTTGCTTCAGAAAGTTCTGTGGGTCTTTTTCACCTATTAAATATTCAATCCTCCTTCACTATTACAGTCAGATATGAACCACAAAGGCTTGCAAGAACAGATACACGAAAATATTTTCTGTTCCCCAGAGAAGACGCAGCTAAAACCAATTTCCTGAAAATAATAAGGTAGACTGGGAAAGGACAGTCAGGTTACATGAAACACAGATTTATTTACTATTTTAAAATACATTTAACCAACACAACTATGCCAGAAAAACTTTTAAGCACAAACCAGGCCTACATTTCTGGCGCACCTCTAAATTGCCTCTCACTTCTACACACGCTCACTATGAAAAAGGAAAGGAGAATCAGATCCTTCTTGGTAAAAAATTACCTGGGCACATTTTCCAAATATATTTGGCTACCTAGGTGCTGCTCTGCCTCACAGATGTGAGTACAGAAAGTCTCCACCAGCTTCCAACTAAGAAGGAAAGAGAGCTGGGAGTAAAATGGGAGACTGAATAGAAACTAATAGAACTGGGTGGGATTTTTCTCATTGTTTTTCCTCCCACATCCACACAGTCTACATTTCCCCTAAAAAGAAAGAAAGAAACAAACAAACAAAAAAGCACAGGCTTGGAACCATCTCTATACTCCCAGCATACACTCAGCAGGCCTGGTGTAATGCTTCATTAACACCACCTGGAAGAACACAAACACTGAAGGTTAAGTAAACAGCCTGCTAACTGTTGCTAACAGGCAACATATAAAAAAATTAATTTGCTAGTCATTAATGTCCTTTTAGTGGCCATTTAATGAAGCATCAGCACTGGTCTGATCTTCAGAAAAGAATCAGTTGCCGAGCACATTCAATCCCCCAAAACACTGAAAACACCCAAAATAGCTCTGTAAATACAGAACAAGAGGTATCCCTCATCCTCAGTCATGGTTTCCCCTAATCTAACGCATCATTTATACCTCCAAGAAAAATAACTTAAAATACATAACCTACTCTGATTACACAGGTCTTAGGCTTTCAGTTAAAGAAAATCCAGCCACCACATTACTGATAATATAACAAGGCATAATTTTCCTTTTATACTACCGAAACTCAAACCATAGGTGCACAGAAGGCCTTTGGTGGGGTGCAACGGTATTATCAACTATAGACGCTGTGAAGTTTCACACCTGAAACTTCACACTTGACAGGTTTGGGCTTCCAAACCGGAAAGATGCACATCAAAGCACTGTTTGTTTACACCATCATTCTAACGAACTGTTGTGAGCAAACCAGCTCACCTCTGCCTCTCCTTAAGGGGGTAGTTCAGGCAAATTTATCTTTCTGTCTCAAAACATTGCTAACTAGAAAAAACATGTTCAGTAGGATTTAACCAAGCATTACTAATCTTGAGAAAATGAAAACATAATATCCAGTAAGGTGTAAAAATTCAGTGTGGTTTAAGCGCATAGATCTTGGTTGTTGGTTTATTTATCTTGCAATGACTTGGAATGACAGACTGGGTTCTGTTTCCCTCCTTCTCATTCCCTGAGCTACAGATATGCCAACTCTCACATAAAAAATAATTTGTGACTAATTTTTAAAGTAGGTGTTACAGTAAGTCCCTCTGGTAATGAATGAATCTGTGGTGATTTCCACAAAAACCTGGCCTTATTACTCTCCCCTCCACTTTTTTAATATAAATTGTCACAGCTTTCGACAGCTCTGATGCTGCCCCAAAAAAAGTTGAACTTGGGAAGAACAGTTAGTTTCCTAACTGAGTCTCAAACAGCAACTATTTAAGAAGCATTATTTCTGGCTCCAACAAGAGCCAGTCCTGTTCAGTCTTCCTCAAATGACAAGAGACCTGCATACGCAGCATATAGCCTGGAGAAAATAAAATATATATAACAAACACTAGTGGACAGAAACCACGGAATTAGCACAAATGGCTTTTCTGTCTTCTTTTCCTCAAGAAATTTAGGCAAACTATGAAGAATATGATGAGACTCTGTAATGAGATATAATTTCTGACTCCCATAGCTCAAAAGTGGCTCATTCAGACTCTTCAGATAAATAGTTTGTCAGTCAGTCAACAATTTATGATAGCATGGAAAACAGTTCTCCTGTAAAAAAAAAAATCTGCAAAGACAAAGATAGCTATACAATCTTGACTGCTGGCAATGAAAAAAACATTTACACTAGCCAACAATTTGCTGGGGTTCCTCTGAAAAAAACCTAATTTTCAGCAATATCAACATTAAGGAGCAACAGAAATCCTCACACAGCTATGACAATATTCAATCAGATGCGGTCACCCTTCCAGGATTAACCCAAGTATAGCAATATATAGCAAAATGCACTAACCTGTATTCTGAGACAGCCTTCTCTTCTTGGGACTCGGTTTAAAAACAAAGCAGCCCTAGAGAATAGCAAAAAAATATAAACTTCAACATGAGCATCAATCTGACTGGCTCCTGGGGCCACTTTATTCTCCTTTAAATTCAGTGCTCCATTAAACCAACAATTTGAATTGAACAGCCAGCATCTTAAGAACATCAATTTGCATGCTGTCCCTTTATATTACTGTTTCAAGCTGGAAAACTAGTGGCAGCAGTATCCCAGTACATTTGGGAGGAGCTTTTTCACCGATTATGTTCTTAAATTCAACCATCAACTAGAACAGCAGCAGATTCTTTGAACTTCTCAAAACCTCCAACAGGTTTAGCATTAAGAGAAAATGATTCCCTGAGGACACATTGATGGAGTTCTCAGTACAGTCTCAGTTAAAAACAAAAGAAACAAGAGGCTGGGATGCATAGAAAAGGTGTCCCAGAAAAATGCAATGAGTGTTAAGTCATTCACAAAAGCCAATGACACGCCCCAGGTAAACACTCCTGAACAATTCCACCACAAAAAGCTACGCTATGGCCTTACTTATTGTTGAAGTACGCACAACACACAACGTGTCAGAACAGTAATTAACAACGGCACAACTGAAATCAGCCAAAATAACTATAAATCATATATATAAAAGAAAAACCAACATATGCTTAAGCCAAACGAAACAAGAATATTATTTAATGCTTTACAAGTAATGGATTTCCGCACACCACTGAATGT
>NW_010123472.1:55439-56206 GCF_000699245.1 Pterocles gutturalis
GAGGCCAGATCATAAAATGGCAAAGAAGTATGACATATAAGACACGGGAGGCAAGGAAGGGAGCCAATGATACACCTTTCACTACCTAGCTACTTAATGACAACGCCACTTTTGAAAGGAAAATCCACTTGTTTTGGATTAAGTTTTAACTTTGCTTGGTAGTCCATCCCTTTACTCCCGGAACAGCCTGCACAGTGACTTCCACACCGAAGGATCCTGCTGCACATCACAATCCAGTGAAAAACAATCTAAGGGAGAAGAGTCTTACGATGATAAAACATATCCCTTCTTGCTGTGAACCACTGCTATCGGTCGCTACACAATGAAGACAGACAGGAGATCAGTTGAGCGTTCCAATACAACATTTTAGGTCTCACTGCATATCAAGACTCGATGAATGCACTGTCCCTACTGTCAGCCAGCACAGATAAAAGCTTTCAGCTCAGAAATACCAAGGCGGTAATAGATATTTAACTTCTTACGTGAGTCACCGCGCTTTTATTTTTATTTCTCCATTAAATTGAGTTTTGGGGGAAGACACAAGGACTGTTTAAAGCGGCAGCAAGCGATGCTGACAGACTTTAGCTGGAAACAACAAAGCCTACAGCCACAACACTCCCGCTCAGTGCCGGGTGAGGTTCACTCCCAGTGCCAGCGCTCCTCGTCTGCCAGCAGGCCGGGGGGCTGCCTGCCCGCTGTGAGAAGAAAGCGCCTTGGGCAAAGCGGGACCGAGCGGGCACCAGGGTGCGGATGAGGAGCCCCCAAGA
>NW_010123473.1:0-355 GCF_000699245.1 Pterocles gutturalis
CGGGGATCCCCCAGCCCATACTGGGAGCCCCCAGGCCATACTGGGATGAGCCCAGTTCATACTGGGATGACTCCAGTGAATACCGGGAGCTCCCAACTCATACTGGGATGATCCCAGTGCTTACTGGGACCCCCCAGTCCATCCTGGGACCCCCCCCCAGCCCATACTGGGAGCCTGCAGCCCATACTGGGATGACCCCAGGGCCATACTGGGAGCCCCCAGGGCCATACCGGGAGCCCCCCCAGCCCATACTGGTCCATACTGGGAGCCCCACTGGTCCGTCCTGGTTCCAGGGGACCTTCGCCTCGCGGGTGCAGCTGGAGGGCGGCTCCGTGCGGGTGGAGCGGGAGGTGGA
>NW_010123474.1:0-12556 GCF_000699245.1 Pterocles gutturalis
CATTCTTTATTAATGTTTGTTTTGATTTTGACCCTGACTGGCACCAAAACACCACAACTGCTCACTCACCAGGGCATGGGGGATAGAATTAAACGGATAAAAGGAAAAGAGAGACAACTCATGGGCTGAGATAAGAACAGTTTAATAACTAAACTACAATAATATTGAAAATAGTAGTACATACAAATATACAAATGAGTGATACACAGTGACACTGCCACCGAGTGATACACAGTAAACTGCTCACCGCCCGATGACCAAGGCTCAGCCTGTTCCCAACTACAAAGAATCCTGGAGCAGGGAGAATCGTGAAACTGCAATCCCAGAAAAGACAAGAGCCCGAGTGCCCAAGAGACTGAGAGCCAGCCTAGAAAGTGAGATGACCCCGAGAGAGGGGCAACCCAGAGGGGTGGCAACCGTGGGAGACAGTACTTCTGGACAGAGCCTCACCTATATACTGGGCATGACATGCATGATATGGAATATACCATTGGCCAATTTGGGTCTCAATCTGAAACCTAATGTTGAATCCTAGGCTAGTAACTGGGGCTGTGCTCCCTCACAGTTTCTCCTGCACCTGCAGACACTGGCACAGCAGACAAGCTGAAAAGTCCTTGACTGTCCTGGCAGCAACTAATAACACCAGTATGTTATCAGCCTTCTTTGCAGCACAAATCTGAAACATAGCCTCTTACTAGCTACTATGAAGAAAGTTCTCTGTCCTCAGATGAAACCAGGAATGCATGCAATAAACTTTGACTATTAATTTGACTCTGGAATTTTTAAATAAAAATTCTTTGCTTCTTATAATGAACTTTGTATTACATGCATTCTTCCCTTCTAGAGAGTTCACATATTTAGCAAAATATTATTTATAGATGTAATATTACACAATATTCTCATAGATTTTAAAGGGATGGATTTGTGTTTAAGCCTTTGTAGGAAAAAGTATTGCATAGTTATCAACAGTATAATAATGCTAGTATTTTGTTTCATTTATTTAAACAAAAAGAATGTTCTAAGACCAAATTCTTCTTATTTGAAGATAATTTCAATGCTATTCTTGAAGTAATTGCTAATATGAATTATTTCTCTCATCCCTTTTATTTGTATTTTATCTTGCCAAAGATGGTGAATTAAATCCTAGTCTTGTTAACATCAATGTCCATATTCACTTTGACTTAAAGATTTTGTACCTATCAGCTCATGCCAGAAAGTAACTTTTGAGCTTATTTTTTCAGCTGTCAATCTCCACTTATTGTTAGATCTTCGTAAATATGAAGCATAAAGGAAAAATCCATTTTTAATGTTTAAATTATTCCATAGTATGCCAGCTTTCTAACCAGAAATTATTGAATACTAAGAGTGATAGTTGGTTAAAAAAAACATAATAGTGTTAAGTGGTGAATTATAGAAATGGTAGTTTTTCTTCTACACCACAAAACTTCAGTGGAGTCATTTGGCTTTTTGAGACTTCTGCTAACAAAAGGTAGGAATAAAATGCTGTTGGTTAGATCCTCTCAGTATCATTTCCTTGGCCAGATATCCAATCTAATGCAAATATCCATGATCTTGTAGTAAACATATAGAAGCAAGAAAAATATTTTAATAAGTTGTTGAAAAAGGTAAACTGACTGGAGAAAACACTGATAAATGTTCAAATTCATTGTATTTTTTAAATTGAAAGTATATTTAGATTTACTTTAATTGATTTTAACAGAAAAACCACGAGAAGCTTGTTTTGATCCTGGAAACATCATGAATGGGACAAGAATCGGAACAGACTTTAAGCTTGGTTCAACTATTACTTACCAGTGTGATTCTGGATATAAGATTATTGATCCTTCAACTTTAACATGTGTAATTGGTGGAGATGGAAAGCCATCATGGAACAGAGCATTGCCATCTTGTAATGGTATGTACTAATTTCTTACTGTTTCTCTTGTCCTCCCAGTGAATTCAGAGTTTCCCACTCCCTAGGCTATTTACACTATTTCTACAAATACAGCTTGTACTAAAAAAAGAAATCTAAAGTTAAACCACAGAAATTGCGATGATATCAGTTTTGGACGATAGCTTAGTCATTAATGTATTCTAACTATTTAAAAATATATTTAAATTCTGTAATCAGCACATAGTTATGTTCATAATAATGATTACATTGTAATATGTAAGTTTCCATTATTTCCCCTTTACATCAATTTTAGTGGAAGGCTTTGTGATCTGTATGAGAATCTGTATGAAACAGATAATTATGAAGGATTACTGGCCTATCCATTATTTCTTTTTACTATCTTCCTTTGTTGTCTGTTTCCAATTTATCATTTCTTAGACTGCAAGTAGGGGCAGTCCTTTAAACAAAATGGAGCTTCGGTATATGATTGATTTGTAATAATAAGGATTTGTCTGTGCTTCCACATAGTCTCAAGATGTATTGTTTTCAGGTATTACCTTCCTAGTAATAGTAATTTAGAACTGCATTTAAAAGGATTTAGAAACTTAGGCTATACATATACTATTTGAATTGTGGTCAGAGCAAGGACTGGGGACTGAAAATAGGTTAAGTTGTTAGACTCAAGTTGTTAGACTTAAGTTAGACTATTTCCTGGAATGATTTTGGTCCAGACCTTATAGCACTCTTTAAAATTTCTTAGTCACAGTGCAGGAGGAAGCATGGGACAGAGATTGTTCCCAGTAGGCCACCCGCATATGTTTCTGAAAGTGAGAGTAGTAGTACAGTAGTACAGGTATGTGGTGTGGCCAATCATGCTGTTTGGGTTCAAGGCCAAAGAACAGGCTTTTGTCGTGTTTGGTGTCCAGTGTAGACATAAGCTAAGTCTACATCTATACTCCTAAAGAAAAAAGGCATGGGAAGCTGATGCAGTGGGTTGCTGATTACCCATAGTGCTTAATTGCTACTTCTCTCCATGACTTCAGCTATGAAAACACCGTTCTACTAGACTTCACACAAGTCTTGCATTATTTTAGGCACTTTGGATTGCAGTCCCTGCCCTGGCATACACACACAAAGACACAAAATAAGAATCACAGAACCACAGAATCATTTAGGTAGTACAAGATCGTCAGTTCAAACCGTTAACCTAACACTACACCACTACACCTAAGTACCATGTCTATATGTCTTTTTAAATACCTCCAGGGATGGTGACTCCACCACTTCCCTGGGTGGTCTGTTCCAATGCTTGATAACCGTTTCAGTACAGAAATTTTTCCTAATATCCAGTCTAAACCTCCCCTGGCGCAACCTGATGCCATTTTCTCTCTTCCTGTCACCTGTTACTTTGGAAAAGAGAACAACACCTACCTTTCAGACAGTTGTAGAGGGTGATAAGTTCTCCCCTCAGCCTCCTTTTCTCCAGGCTAAACAACCCCAGTTTCTTCACCTGCTCTTCACAGGATTTGTTCTTCAGACCTTTCACCATCTTCATTGCTCTTCTTTGGACACAGTCCAGCACCTCAATATCTTTCTTGTAGTGAGGGACCCAAAACCGAACACAGTATTCAAGGTGAGGTCTCACCATTGCAAATGTATGCCTATACATACACATACAGAGACACACACACACAATTATATATATATACACTATATATATAGTATATATGTATGCTTATTTTTGTACACACTTATTATTATTGTTGTTATTTTTTTGGAATGTCAGGGTATTAAAGTATCAATTTGTGTAGATTTGAATTTAATACCTGCAAGTGTGGCCCTGAGAGCACAGACAGGTCTTAATTGCCCTGACCAGCTGCAGCTGGGTTCTCCACTTACAACCCCTGCCTGATGGCCCAGGAGATCTATTTAAACACAGCCCTGGTCTTTTACTCCCTGCCTGAATTATATGGGCTTGTTTAAAGTTCCTTTTCTGACCCTGCCTCCTGGATGGTCCTCAAACCTACTCTGTAATTAACTTATCTCCTGGCTGGAACCCTGTACATATCATCACTGAAGTTGGAAGGGACCTCCGGAGATCACTTACTCCAACCTCTTTGCTCAAGCAGGGTTATCTAGAACAGATGGTCCAGGACTGTGTCCTCTTGGGTTTTGAATATCTCCATGGATGGAGGTGCCACACCTTTCTGGGCAACTTGTGCCAGTGTTTGACTACGCTCACAGTAAAAGAGTGTTTTCTTGTGTTAGGATGGAACGTCACGTGTTTCAATTCTTGATAACTACCTTGTGTTCTGTGAGCGGACACTACTAAGTGGAGTCTTGCTCCTTCTTCTTCTTCATTTCCTCGCATCAAGTGTTTATACACATTGATAAGATCCCTCTGAGCCTTCTGTTTCCTAGTCTAAACAGTCCCAGCTCTCTCTGGGTCAGTTCACATGAAAGATGTGCCAGTCTTTTAATCACTTTTGTGGCTATTCCTTGGACTCACTCCACTAAGTCCATGTTCTCTTGTACTGGCAAGTCCAGAACTGGTGACAGCACCCCAGATGTAGCCTTACCGGTGCTGAGTAGAGGGAAGGGATGACCTCTCTTGATGTTTTGCCGAATGATCTTTCCTAACACTTAGCTCAAGAGGCTGATGACTGCTTTTGCTGTAAAGGCACATTGCTAGCTCACATTCAGCTTGTTGAACACCATCACCAAAAAGAGGAGTTAGGATTGGTGTGTTTTCTCAGGGACTGTTGATTCAGTAACTTTGTTTTTAAAAGATTTTAAAGAAAAATAGCAAGTGTTTTTTTTCCTCCATAGGGTGAGTATTTAGAGCACATGGAACACCAGGATGAATTCTTTCACTTATGAAGAGTGCAGAATGCAGCATTTGCTGTGACATTGCAATAGCTTAGCTTGAATACCTTATGAAAGTACACTTGTAGAACAAGTATATTTTTCATTATTTAAGAAGTTATAACACACTGAATAGTATAGAAAAAGAAAAATGACTCGTGGTTTACCTTGCAAACTGGTATACTTCTCATCTTATTTTTTGGGCCCTTCATGTCCTTGACACACAATTCAAATTTAAATTTAAAAATCAACATTTAGTTTCTTAATTTTTTAAAGCCAAAAGAAATAATTTGCTGTTAAAATACTATCTATTATTGTAACATGTTATAAAATATGAAACAAAAGATCTGGGGAAATGTTCTTTTGAAACTTCTAATTTTTACACACAGAAATAAAGGTCTAGAACAGACAGACAGAACTCCTAAAATAATACCTGTATTTTAACAAAATAGACATCAGTATCTCACACTAAGTTCATTCTGAGGATCATCCAATGGATAATTAAAAATCTAAAATTTCATAGGAGATTATTTTTTCAACACAAATCATTCCGTTCTTTGTTGACAGTAACTAATGTATGTAACTTTCTTTTGATTTGTTAAAATAGTTCGATATTTATAGAACACAAATGCTGAAACAAGGGATAGAGGATAAATTAGTTAGCCATAGCTCTGAGATGTCATTTTAATTTTCTGCCTCAGTAATTATAATTCTCATTCCAAGGTGACAATTAATGCAGTATTGAGGTACTTGAGATATCTATTCTGAATAATACTGACTGTCTAAAGAAGCAGAAATTACTAACTGAAAGATTTAGTATCTCGACACTCTTAAATCTGAGTAAAACTAAACTGGAATACATACTTCTGAAAGTACTTTAGGTCTGTTTGTCTGGTATGGCTTACTGTCCCATTTTAAAACACACATTGTTGTGAGTTCGGTTAAGGTGTGGAGGATTTTAAAGTATGATTTACATGGCTGCTGCACTTGTGTCTCTAGTATGGAGTAAACCATACTAGAAAAAAAAAAATATTTATCTATTTACACGCCTTTGTGGAGTTTTAAATAATTCTTTAATGAAATAGATTTGATTTATGAGAAGGACAAAGATCTCCTTTGTGGGTTTATAATGGAACCACAGATTATTGAGGACTGCATTTTGAGCTCTTTGGATCCGTGTAACTCTTACTTTACCATAGTACCATAATGATGGCGGTGCCAAAGATACAAAGGAATTAGAGTGAAGAAACCTTCTTTTTGTCACTTTTTTAAAGTAAAATTGACACACTAATAATTTAAAGTAAAAGAACAATTATATGAGTGGAAAGTGTAAACAAAATAAATCATAGATACGAAATACATATCCATTATATAAAACATATTAATACATAATTTTAACAGGAGGAGTCATATAGGAGGCCAGAACAATAATATACTCACGATCACCTTTGTTGTCACATAAAGCCCTCTTGTAATATACAGTTTGACTCAATCAAAACTGAAAATATCAAACAAAAATGCTTATGATGCAATTTTAGCACAATGTTCTGAGTGTATATTTGTTCATTTATACTGACAGTTAATTGCCCCTTCTTGAACTTCTTTAAAATATTGTATGAAAAAAAAAATTACAAATTTTGAAGAATGAAAAATGGAAAAGAACCTAAAATGAATGTTGTATAGTAAATCCTAAGAATCTCTGAAAATTGCACACTTATTTCTGTAAGTCAATTACCCTAATTAAGTAAATTAATTCGGCTTTATTTCTTTGTGGTGTTTTTTTTTTTTTTTTTAAAGTAGCATTTTTCAGTCAGACATGATGAAAACGAATGTCCTATTTATCTAGTTGGCAACTTCCAGTACGTATATTCTGAAACACTAATGGAAAGTCTCGGGCATATTGTTTTCAGTATTAATTTCACAATCCTTAATTAAGTTATTAAAATATATCCTCTGAAACTGTAGTTTTTGCTCTACAAACCCAAACATTACTCATAGTCAAAACTGAGAGCTCTGTTTAGGAAAGGTTTGATTGCCACAGCACTACATTGATAAATTTTACAACCTTAACCTACGAGAGAACTTTTCTTGCATCTGTTTTAGCCTAAGCGTACAGAGGCTTTCCTTACAGAGTGGATATACTACAAAGACGTTATAATAGATATTATCAAAGATATTATAAAAAAACATATCTAAAAATAGGAAGACACATTTTAGAAGGGAATATTTTTACAAGTTAATTACTTTGGAATTTGTTTTAAATTAAGCACAAGTGATACACTCTCGTCCCAATGTCATGTTCATGACTTGAGAATTTCATCTGGTAATTAGAAGATAGACTTTGTGGCTTAGTTTCTTCAAAGCAAGAAGAGAAAGAAATATAAAGATTTAAAATTCATGGCATGAACGGATTCCTTGTGATATTTGAGTTTCACCTCAGCCACATAATCCTATTCAGCCTACTGGCAGATTAAACTTCTCATCTTCTATCATTACATTGGATTTTTGAATAATTCATATAAGCAGCTAAGAGAAGACACAGATTTGTAGAATTAATTGCTGCCTGTATAAGGAAGTTAAACTTGTAGAGATATTTCAAGTGTGATTTTAAAGCCCAGTTGCTATCAAGGAGCAGAAAGGACATGTTTGCTCCATAAGGGCAGGAGCCCGGAGCCGAGGACAACCAAAGCACAGGCTGTGTCCTCACTCACTAGGCACAGTCCCACAGCACACGAGCTGGGTCAGCACAGCCGGGAGCTGGTTACAGTGTCCTTTGATAGCTCCAGACCAATGAGCTTGTTGTGCATCTGCACCCCAAGTCCTTCTTCTCAGAGCTACTTTCCAGGCAGTTGTTAAAATGTAACCCACTATATGTAAAACTCCCAGAGTGCAGGAGTGTTTGTTTATTTTGTTCCTTATAGTAGAAAATAATTGTTTATATTATACAATGATCTTTATCTTGCTTAAAAACAAAAGTAAGGTGACTGTCCTAGCCTTTTATAACTAATTTAATTTAATTCCGTATAATTTTAAATATTTTTCTTATTGGCTTTTTGGGGAAATTAACAGTGTACAACAAACTTATTCTTGTAAAATCTGTAGCTTATAGTAGTATCTAATGAAACCACTTGACAAAAAAAAAAAAAAAAACCCAAAAAACAAAAAAAACCCAAAAAAAACCAAAAGAGCACTGGATTGCATAGAACTAGTGTAATTATTATAAGACATTTGAATAAAGATTTTGATAGGAAGCCAACCCTTTCCATTAGTTCTCAAGAGCTGAGAAGAGTGACAGCTATAATTTGTTTTCACTGTACAATAATATATTTGTTCAATATCCAACAGAAGGAGATATTTTAACTTAAAAATAGCCACTGCCCATGTTTGCTGTTTCTCCAAAAGCACATATTCTTTTCGTCCACTATCTATCCACTTTGGCTTTTCCTGAGAAGTCATTGAGACACAGACTTTCTGTGACGTAATGCTTTCAGTTATAATTGGCAAATCCAGCACCCCCTTAACGTGCCACACTTATTGCCTGCACATGAAAGGAACATACTGCGCATGCATTTTTCATTTTTTTTCTCGTGATATGGGCAGAACTGCTACTTAACGTAATGCCTGACTAGTCTTGAAGGTTGGGGCTCCACTGTCTTTAAACACCCCTTCTAAATTCTGTAGCTGTAAAGAGTTTCTCTTGCTCTTTCTGTTCTGTTTTCTATACATACTAATCTGAAGATTTATTTTTATATGTATAATCTATATTCTCTTCTGATAACCATCTATATACAGTTTTGGTAATCATCTAAGAAGGTATGAAAAACAAAGCAATTTAAACTTGTGTTCACAAAGCAGAATCAATGGCATTCTGTGCAGGGTACTGTTAGCATACCCATATATTCCTCTGAGACTCAAGGTAACTGTGTTGTGTCCTGTATTTATGCAGTGCCATATTTTTTTCTGAGCTTTTTTTTACATAGATACATAGATAGATATAGACATATATTCAAATCAAAAAACCCCTCCTAAATTCTGTGTTTACAGTTTCTCTCAACTAAATAATTAATACTTGTAGTATACTTGTAGTCAAGTAAAACTCTCATGTATTCTAATTTAAAGAAATTTTAATAAAAAATTATATCCCGAGAAAGAACCATTAGATATGGCATTATAGGAAAACCAAACAAAAGCAAAAACACTGAACTGTCACTTTGTAATCTTCAGGTTTTCATTTTCACACTGAACTAATATGGACAACTGTAATGAATATAACACGTTTCTTCTGTTTTATTTTTAGCACCGTGTGGAGGGCAGTATACTGGATCAGAGGGAGTGGTTTTATCACCGAGTTATCCTCATAATTACACTGCTGGACAGACTTGTCATTATTCAATAACTGTACCTAAAGAATTTGGTAAGGATTTATTTACTGATTTATCAATCATTAATCATTGTTCTACTGTTCAAATGTTCTTCACGTGTAATAGTGACCTTAGATTTTCAATATATTGCAAATTGCTTATCAAAAATAAACCTGTTCTTGACACAGAAATTGATTCTAGGGTTTTGACCTTTTACTTCACTCTAGAGTAATTAATAGAATTCAGATAATCCACCGGTGTCTGCTGTCCAAGCACATCCTGAATACTTTCTTTGATTACTTCATTCATCATTATAGAATAATCAATCATTCAAGCTTCCTGCAAAGTAAAATCATTGTCAAAAAACAAGCATCAAGTGTTCTTTTATAATTTAACTTTGTTTTTCATGTTTTAACAAGGGCAATATGAGGAGGACCACATTTTAAAAGTACGGTGGAGGGAAAGAAGGCAATTTTACATAAAAGTATCAGAAATGTTTATGAAAAATCAAAAGATGTGTCAAAACACTTGGACAAGATCTCTAAAACTTGTGCAATGGTATGCAGGGCATGGCTTTCTGCAAAGTGAATTTCCCTAATTCAAGTCCAGGCAAATAGCAATAAGATCCATTTTACTCCTTACTTACCAAAAGACTGAATGCATCACAACTTAGTGTGTTTGGTACTTTCTATGTGCAACAAAACCTGTCAGGACTTGACAGTTTTTCCACCGAGGAACTTGGAAATCTGCTGACAGAAGCAGTTAGAGATTTACAGCTTGAGAGCTTAGACAAAGTTTATTACACCTGCTAATAATAATTGATAATGTCATTTCTAGTACTGAGCTCTTGATTAATAGTTTTTATTATTATTATTATTAATATTATTATTGCAAACTCCCTATAATACCATCTAGGTACAAGCCCACGGCAGGTTATATCAGTAGTTATCCACAGAAGTAACAGGGTGAAAGGAAAACAAATTTGGTTAATGAGGAATTAATAGCGAATAAAATATTGCTTTAATTGGTGACTGGTTAGAAGATGAGTCCTAATATTTCAAAGAAAACGTGACTTTCTGTAGTACAGCAATTAGTTAATTAATTTACTCAGGTGGGAATGAGTGGCTCCCTTACCACACAGAAATCAGCACATAAAGGCATTTCACACTTCAGGGTGAAGTAAGGAATATTTCCTACCACAAACCTCCGTACCTCCGCTGAGTAATGTGCTGAATGGGCACAAAGGAAGTCAGGAAGCTTTCTAGCAAAGTAATTCTGTGATAGTGGTTTGAGTTAGATTTAACAAAAATCTTCACATAGTGGACACTTTTACACTCTCCCCTCGGTACCGAAGGAAATATTTTTTTCCTATACAGGAAATATAAATTTCAAACTCTACTTTAATAATGGTCTGTAATTTTTCAATTGACCAAGTATGTACATGTGCACATACAGATACATGGACACATATAAATGATGAAAGGGATTTTGAAATGTGCTTACTGATTTAAAAAAAATACATATAAATAAATGAGAGCATTGTTTTTTATGATATTATCTATTAAAGGATAATCTAAATAATCCAAGAATTTCAAAATATGATACGTTTCAAAACTTCATTACTTCATTAGTACAGTTACAGTAACATTATGGCAAATCTTCCTCCGCACTAGATTTAATTAGCTAAATGTCTAACCAAGCACGAAAATTTCAGAACTATTTCCATTTGACTTTTCTGAGAAGACAAAAATAGCTAACTGCCACATGGTCTTTTAAAACCTCTACATGGCATCTATAATAAGACCTGCAATGTATACATGCAGTCTTCTTACTTGCTCAGTATCATGATCCTGTAAAAAGAAGGCTTACTGTGGTGCTCAGCCTTATTAATACTGGAAGTAAAAATACTAGTTAGCATTCCTAAGAGGTTTAAATATTTTATGGTATTTTGATTTTGATACAGAAACAATGTATGTGGCTACATAAACAAGTGGTTTTATGACTTACAAAATCTAGTGAAAAAGGATACTATACACACTAGCAATAATGGACCTCTTTCTGGAATAAGAGTCATCCTTAGGCAGGTTCCCAATATATGACTACAACTGTATCCCAGAAGATGATGCTTTTATTTACAGTTGGAGGCACTGTAATTTTTGTTGAATATGTAAATGTTGACATGACCAATTATAGCTTACGCTTCTCAGTAAAATATTACAGAATTTTTTTTTGACCTTTAATTAATATAGCTTACTGTTCTCCTCTGAAAATTGCCAGTTCAACAAACATTTAATACTGACTTATAACTGTGCAGAGAGACTTTTGTGAAAGCTTTGCATTGGATTTTGTCAGAAACATGCGTCTTCTAGGAGGTGATCACTTTTGGAAAAAGTATTCAATGAAATATAAGGCAAAGAAATTTGCCAAGTGTGACTAATTGAGAGAAAATAATTTTGGGCAAGTGACAGTGTTACAGCTGTTAAGCAAGGAGAATTAGAGGGCACAGCATCTAAATCACAGCTGAACTCAAGTATCTCCAGAAGCAAAAAGTTACAATTCCTTTACCACCATCAGCTATGCGGGGAAGAGGATCTTGATGAGGGGTGTTGGTTACTGAACATTAGCATAAAGACAGTCAGTGTAATCAGCTGTATTTAATGTGTCAAAAAATTAATCCAAAGACTAAATAGTGTTGATTTGAGATCACAGAAAGTTGCATCATCCCTCAGCCCGAGTATGCTTTTAATATATAAAGCTTTTAATACAGCTAGTCACAAAATTTCTATCCCCTTACCATTTAATTTCCATCACAGATAAATTTGTCAATGCATTTGCATAAACTACACATGAGAAATTGTCTGGAAAATGATACATCATAGATAAAACCTGTTATAAAAATATCTTGTGACTCCAGAAATCTAACAGATAAAAAAAAAAGGACATGAAAGATAATGAAAAAAAGGCCACCTCATGATCAGCTACTGGTACACCCGTATTTTGTATGACGCAGTGATACAAGAAAGTAGTATGTTAGGAAGGGATACGTCAAGATCCTGCTAGACATTTGAGGAAGGCTGGCTAGACCCTTGTTCAGAATAATGCATTTTGTACCCGAACAAGACTTGCAGATCACCCTGGCATGCACAACACATGCTCTGTGAGGGCAGTCATGAGACCGTGGGGTGCGGGAGCCCCGCAAGTGATGGCTCACAGCCACTGGAAACTGCACCATGGTGTCCCGTGGTCAGCGCAGGAGGCAGAGGCTGGAGGTGCCGCTCTTACCTGTTTTCGTGTCCCTGGAGCTGGAGGGGCTGTGGAGGCGGTGGCTGGGCGCCAGGGCTGTGCTGGGCGGCGGGGCTCTGTTGTGCCAGGGGACTCTGCTGGGCAGCGGGGCTGTGCTGGGCGGCGGGGCTGTGCTGGGCAGCGGGGCTGTGCT
>NW_010123475.1:0-3858 GCF_000699245.1 Pterocles gutturalis
TGCCACGACTTCTCAAATATGATGGATATCATGATCTGAGCCTAAGTTAATGTAAATAATTCTTCTGAATAGTAAATGGTTCAAGAAGTACCTACAATTTCTTTGGTAAAGTGACCACAATGATATTGTTGTCCTTTAGGTGGCAGCATATGACTTCACTCTTCCAGTTAATACTCCTCGGGCTGACATCCCATTGACGCAGCCAAGCCCTGCATCTGCAGCTTCTGTTGGATCTGTAAAGGACGTTGTTACTCCTCAGCCACAGATGGTGGCCGTGGCTCTTCCATTCTGTAGAGTTAAAGCAGTTGGTAGGTAAACTAGGGACTTAAGCAGATGGTGGATACTTATATTTGTAGTGATATTTTTACTTGTATTCTTGTTGCAAAGAGTTACTATTGATTGATAGACGTATAATTTGTAAATTTCTTGGAAATTTGCAGAGGTTTTTTTTCTATTTTTAAATATGTGTGAAACTGAACTTTCTATGCATAATTATCATGTTTTTAATTTTTTTTTGTATAGCCACTTGCCATATATAAAAATTAGTTTACCAGAACTAATTTCTATTTCTACTCAATCATTAGTGTTTCTAGACCTTATGCAGGCTCCAGTATTTACAGCAGTGCATCTGAAAAGTGTAGAAAAGCAGTATGTCATTGGTTGTCTTTCTTCTCAGTCTTACCCTGTCAAAACTAGGAGCTCTCGCTGTATCTAAAATGCCTTCTGTTTGCTATTATGTGCAGAATTGCACTCTTCTGACCTGTCAGTATTTGTTAATGGACAAAGTTACACGACACTTGCCTGCAGCAAGAAATTGATATCTTAAGTGATTATTCTCTGCTTTTCTTAGAAATAGCTTTTGATTCTCTTTAGTCTCCTGTGTGATCTATGTAGTCATGTAGACCTACACATTGTGAATACTTGAATCCTCTAGCTTTCCTCACCTTGGTTTTTAACAGATAGTCAGTGTTTATTTGAGATAAAACTTAAGTGCTGATTGTCTTCCTGGAATTATGTTTGTGTAATGTTTAAACATCTTGGGAGCACTGAAGGAGGCTTGGCCAATTAAAAGCATAATGTGGGCTGAAAGCAACTCCAGTTTATTAGGTTTTATTTTTTTCTTCTTCCCCCCCCTCCTTAGGGCTTTAACTTAAGTCTTACTTTTGAGATCTTCTAAGATATCAAAGAAAGCTGAGAGACCTTCTGTAGATCCTGTGATGGAAGTAAATTCATATTAAACATTTCTAAATAAATTTAGTTTAAGAGTACATAGAAGAAAGATAAGTGTGCAAATTTATGTGAGATTATTAGAAAGCACATCTCTAAAAAATCGTGAATCAGAGTGACAAATTTATTGTGCAGAAGTGATTTATGTAACCTGAAGAAAAAGTGAAATATTATTTCCTTTTCCTTTTTTTTGTGGAATAATGGATCGATCCAATAAGTAAGTCTCACTAACTGACAGTCTTATCTAAATTTTATTATAGATTTGTACTTCTGCCACATAGAATTTTTTCCAAAATACCAGTATAGGCTAACAACAAGTAATCGTAGTATTAAAATGAATATATAATATTTTCAATTCTAAGAAATAGTTGAAGAAATAACTTGTGGTTTCTGTTTAAATTTGAGTATGGGAATTACATTCTTACTGGGAATTTTAATGGACTGCAAGGAAAGAGAGAAGTCTAAATAAATGTTTTGACCACTCAGTATTTCACATAATTATACAGATGCAGGCAACTTAGCCAAATTATTTTTACTGTTAAAAAAGAACTTGTTAATTTTATTACATTCTGACAACTTAAAAATTGTCTGTTAGTGATTTATCATTTCAGATTATAATTTAAAAAAGTAAAAATGGGTGAGATGCATCTTGCAATTTCTAAGTTTTGATTTGAAAGTATACCTGATTCTCACTACTGTGTGCTTTATGGCATATTTGTTTTCACCTCTTAATTTTTTTTTTTTTTTCCCCTGAGACAGTTTTTATGGTTGAGTGGGATTCAGACTGCACAGGACAGTACATTTGGCACTTAAATCAATAGCTTATATCTGATGTTTGCACTCAGGATTGTTCACCCTGAGAAAGGAATCACAATGATCTGGAAGCAGTCAACCGAGTCTTTTAACTTCAGTGTAGTCAATATGTTTTCAATCCATCATGAGTCTTTTTTTAATTATTTTTTTTTTAAAGTTTGTAGACTGTTCAGCACCTGGGAAGGAAAGCAGGTCTCTTAAAGGCTTGTAAGATTTTTAGCTTTAATACTGCTTATCAGCATGTAAGAAGGTACTGAAAGAGGGGGGAAAAAAAGCAACCACAAAAACCCAAGAAACAAACCAGAAAACTCAGCTGGAAAAAAACACAAGCCCTACCTCATCCAGATACAAAGGAAGAGGACATGTTATCAGTATTATCAATGTAATGACCTCATGTGACCTGACTTTTTTTTTTTTTTAGTAATCAGTCTCTCAGTTTTTTTCGTGGGGTAGATAATTTCCTTTCCTTTCCATCCTAGTCTTTCAGTCATGCTGCATTTTCCTTGTATAGGCAATTTCTATGAGAGGTGAAGACTTCATAAGTGACATGGTTGCATATTGGTGGAAGCATTCTAGTAGATTAGGTTCCTGCTTTGAAACAATATTAGTTTATAGAGTTTATATGCCTGTGCTTTGGAGAAATACTGATAGTATTGTCGTTTACATAATGCGAGAACGCACTTCCTCACTGAGTGTTAAACAAACTTGCAGATTTTAATAAAAGGATACTGTATACTTGCTAGGTTAATTTCCAGTGTTTAATCAAGAAGCAAAATGAGACTGTGGGAATATAGACCTGTCCTGGGACTTTTTTTTTTAAGTCCTGGCTTTAAACTTCATCCTTTGTGATGGTTTCTTTGTTTCAGCTATATGAAATGAAAATAAATGCTGTTTTTTTAAATAAAATCTTTCAAGTATTTTTTGATGATTACCATCAAAAATGTAAATGCATTCATCTACAATAGGAAAATCATGTGGCTCTCTGTTTATAGCATCTTTAGGAGGAGATGCTATATGTCTGGTAGATACAAAATTTAAATAATTGTAGTGTGACTAAAGGATCATAATAAGACAAAGTTAAATTACAGTAATTACGTATATAGTATGGGAACAACAGAAAGAAAATACAGCTTTAAAGCAAGAAGAGAAACATTTCTGCTAAACATGTGCAAAACCATGATTTTATGAAGGGACTTTAAGGAAATATTTGTCAAAATAAAGCTGTAGAAGCATATTAAATTATTTTTTCCAACAGTGCTTAAGTCACCATTGGAGTTCTCCTCAATGGAACTTAAATTTGCACAACATTCAAGTGACATACGTTTCAATATTGCTGATGAAAGTCTGAATTCTCAGGTATGTAATCACAAATGTTGTTGTAGTTATTCTTGGCTATTTAATTACTCAGAAATGACTGGGGAAAGAATACAGATTTGGAACTCAAAATTCAGTCATGTTCCAAATACATGGCTTAAATATTTAAAAGTTTTCCCGTCATCATTTTGTTCATTTTGTGATTTTGTGTTTGTCTTTTGATCAGTAGAAATTTTTCCAAAACTCAAAATTGGGCTTGTTGTGACTTTGTGATATATGAGAAAGTGTGGGCACCATGAGAAACTGACCATGAATTGTGTAAGAAATAGCTTACCTGCAAATGTTTTCTGCCTATGCTAGTAAGTTAGACAGTGACAGTACAGGAATGCAATTGATGTGCCATGATGGTCCATGCAGTTAAGTTTCTGTCCCAGTATGTTGTATGGTACTGATCTGTGCCAACTGGCACTGTCACAAAAAATTCCTGGTAATGGTTTAGGGCTT
>NW_010123475.1:3878-6522 GCF_000699245.1 Pterocles gutturalis
ATTTGACCCCAGCCATTCTGTTTTGGAGCTAGAGAAGTTTGCTGTGTGAATGCAAAACATACCGTAACATGATTTCTTGTTTCTAATTCCCAAAGGCTTTGTTTGGAAATTATAAAAAAATTTGTCAATGGTTGTGGTGGGTTAACCTTGGCTGGACGCCAGGAACACACTACACCGGTCTATCACTCCGCCCTTCATCAGAATAAGGGGAAGAAAATAAGATTAAAACTCGTGGGTTAAGATAAAAGTAGTTTAATTAAAGCAAAAGCCAAGGCTGTTTGCAGAAACAAAGGAAAAACAAAGATTTTATTCTCTGCTTCCCATCAGCAAGCGATGTCTGAACACTTCCTGGGAAGTAGGGCTTCAATATGCATAGTGATTGCTTCATGCCCCCCTCCTTCTCCCTTCCCTTAGCTTTTATTGTTCTGCTGATGTCATACGGTATGGAATATCCCCTTGGTCATTGAGGGTCAGCTGTCCTGGCTCTGTCACCTACCAAGATCCTGCCTATCCCTTGGGCCCTGAGCCTTCTGTGGGGGGACTGTTGGAGAGACAGCCTTGATGCTGCGTGAGCACTGCTAAGCAGTAGCCAAAACAGTGGTGTTATCAACACCTTTTTAGCTGCCACTGCAACACACAGCACTATGAGAGCTGCTGTGGGGGAGATTAACCATCTCAGCCAGACCTAATACAATAGTAAAAATACTTGAAACTCTTTTTCAAGTATCTTCAGAAAAAATGGTAGTACAAAGTCAAGGCCTTTTCCTAGCTATGGGCATGTTAGGAGCTGAAAGATGCTTTGATCTGTTTACCTTGCATAAATGAGATTCTTCCGTTCTGGAAAGAAAGTATAGTTCTTTGTGAATGTGGTGTGTGACTGCAAAGCACCTAATCTGTGCTGATAGGCATACTCATCTTCTCACTTTACAGGTATAATAAACTGGATTCTTCATTGCTTTCTAGTGCTTTCTTGCTTTCACTCTGATCTGATTGCAAAAAGAATGCTTAGGTTAGAGCAATGTCAAAAGTATTCTGGTGTTTGCTGCTTTTTCTCTTTCGTCATGTCCCTTCTTTGCAAACATTTACAGAAGCTTGACTTGAAGAATATCTCAAGGAAGCAGTTGAAGTGGAAATTGGATTATGGTGATGCAGTCAAAAATACAGAAGACAATATTTTTAAATTTAGTTTGCAGAATGGATTTCTTGATCCAGGACAAAAAATCAGTATTACTGTATTCTTCTGCCCTTGTAAGTAGTTTTCTGAATTCTCCAGATGATTTGGCCAATGTACGATTTTCACAGATTTGTTTAAATGGCTTTTTATGATGAATCATAACTAGCACTTGTTTTGATTAACTTCCAGTTAACAGGACTAAATAACAAACTAAAATGCCAAAAGAAAGGTTTGTTGTGGTTCTGAGAGAAGACAGCTGGAGACCTAACACAAAGCATGGAATCACTTGGTAGCATTATTTGGAAAGTCTGGTTTGCGTGTATAAAGCATCAAGTTTTGCACATACAAAGCATCAAAGGTTGGGATAGCTAAATGGTTTTTAGTACTGCTCCTTCATGCTCATTTAGGTTGACTGACTTAGATACTAAAGCTTTCCAAGAGTATTTGGAATGTGTGTGAACTTTTTTTCTAAATAGCCAGAATTTAGATAAGACTGTAAATTTTGTGTCTCAGTGAGATACAAAATGACTTACTTATGGTATTTTTTTGAGTAGTCTGCTCAGGCAACCAGACCCTAAGTGAAAAAACGTAAAATAGATTTCTAACAAAACTTGGGAACATGCAGGAAGATAGTAATTGACCACATACACCAGAAGAAGAATGGCAGAACATGAATATTAGGATTCTACCTTATTCCTAGTCAAATGTTTAGGGTAGAGAGTAGTGTAACACTGTATTTAAGTTAACAAAGCCCATCAGTTTATGCAGCTGATGCCTACAGAATTCAGAGTCGTTTTGACAGTTTTAAGTGGTCTACTTTTGGGGCCCCAGCATTCTCAAGGGGAAGAAAAGTTGTTTTGTTGGTTGGATCTGATCCTGAGTCACCAAGTGATATCTGTATGATAAATTGAGAAGACTGTATTAAATGTTGCTCTGTAAACATGTGAATATGCAAGAGCAGTATTTAATTGCACGTGCAGCTTGGAATTGCTTGCTGTACTTCAAAACATTTTTCTGTTATGTTTTAAGCCTTGTTGTTAGCTTTTTGTCTTCAATTCATAGTTGAAGAAAAATCAAATCAACTTGTGATTTTGCTTCATGAAGTAGAAAAGTAATTATTGTATAATGATTTTTTTCAGAATTATTAATAAGGTATTTAAAAAAAATACTTTAATTTTTGTTTTGAGTAGCAAAATCTGACTTTTCTGAAGTAGTATTTCTATTTGCGTATAACACCTGGAAAGTTTCTGACCCAATCAGTATCTGTAGCTGTAGATTTTACACTTCTGAGCTGTCCATGAGGTGAGGTATCCTTTTAGAAATATGTGTTTAAATTACACTATTAAACTATGTATTATTACAAATTAAACTGCTAGAAGAAAGTTAAATTCAATTTAGTATTGGAAAGCTGAGCAAAAATATTTAGAGCGTGATTCTGGCTTTGGTGCATCACTTTGTCTCCTTTTTTCC
>NW_010123475.1:6547-14515 GCF_000699245.1 Pterocles gutturalis
CAAAACTTCTGGGTTTTGGCCCTGAACCACACATTTATGGAACAGCCATAAAAATGCGTTAAATGCAATAAAGATTTTTTACTAGGTAGGTTCTATTTTGTACTTCATGTAATCCTTGGTTGTGGAACCAGATGATGTGATCTCATTTTCATCTTACTTATGCAGGTCCTCAATAAGTTTTTAGTGATAACTTATGTAGGTTATCAAAATAAAATAAACAGAGATGAAATTTTTTTGTTAAATAATTTGTTTTGGGAGCAATATGAAATAAAAAAATCCAAGGATACTGGGTGAATTGAATGAAAATATTATCCCAGGGTGTGAGAAAATGTTAGAATATAAAAATCAGGAGCTAAACAGTGGAAGCAGGATGACAAGAAGATTGGACAAACCTCGGATATTTTTTCCTATGATATCTCTCTGCAAGTTATCTTTTTCAGATGTTCAGTTTTACAAAGTTTTAGAAACATGGACTTGGAATCTTGGTTTATTATGAAGGATGTAAGGATCTAATCTGGAGAGTCTAGAGACTGTGTCTAGACAGAAGAAAGGCTTTGGGTAAACTTCTGAATTTTGAGATGCAACTCAGAAGAAAAATAGGTTAAAGAAGTCAAGGAACAGAAACATATTATGACCCCAGGTCTTTGGAGTAAGAGTGTAGAGGAAAGAGGAATGGAAATACAGAAGGTTGGAAAGTGAAAAACAAACACTTGTAAACTTGTTGTTCCTGGAGATGCAATTAAAAAATACACATGTAGTTTATTGTTAACTCTTTTTCTTATAAACATTTTTTTCTCCTTTCATAAGTTTCTACCTTGCTTTCAATAGGGTATAATTTTTTTTCTGCAGTATTTCAGATAATAAAGCCTACGAAATAAGTGTTGTAACTTTGAGAAGGTATTCTAATAGATATTTTTGCAGACTGTGTCTATGGTTAGAATAATTGTGGTTCATACTAAAATAATAACTTGTGAAGAACACATACGAAAATTTTTGTCTGCTTTGAATTTGAAAAATGTATTCTTGTAATAGGAGTTATATCAACTGCATTTTACATTCATTAGGTTAAGTTATCTAGCTTGGAAAATAAAATTGCTCAGAGCAATATTAAACTTGAAGAAAGAAGAATAAATGTGTGTTTCCAGATATCTGGTGATTTTTAAGGCCCGGATGAGCACAGGGTCTCTTTTTCTCCTTCTTCTATGTATCACTCTGGCATTTAAGACACATGAAATGTAAAAAAAAATCTAATTCTAAAAATTTTGAAATTTTTAATTTAAAAAAAATTCTAATACTGTTTCATGCAGCAGCTAGAGGAGGATCATATGATAATGAATAAGTGAAATGACCATCTGTATGATGGTTGTTCTATTTAGGTAAGAACATCATGAGAAGGTGTATTAAAATGCTTGTATGTTGTAAGGACTATGAAGCAGAGAACAGCATAGAAATAAAAGCCAATATTTTGATTTACTGAATAAATTTTATGTGTAAATGTAGATGTATATATACATAAATATGACTTATAAATAATTGCCATTTGAAGTTATTTGTATTTTTGCTATGTTCCATATCTTTTATTTACAGAAAATCATAAATAACTGTAAAAATCAATTGCTTTTAATTCAATGTTCTATTTTCCCATGATTTATAGCCTACCTGTGCTATACCTTCACTGAATATAATTACTCTTTTTAATAATAGAATATTAGATACGTCAAAACCCCCTCAAGAGACCTGGTTAATGAGTACGGTGTGCTAATCATTTTCATAGGTTTGTATGATAAAGTTATTGTATGTGGGGGTGAACCAACCGTAAAATGAACTTTGAGTGTGTGTTAGAGTAATTTGTTTAAATATGCCACAATATTTATAATAATGAGAGTGCAAAATGCTGTAGTAAGCTACAGTGTTAAGTTAAATGCAAGAGTTTATATAATGCATAGTAAGATGATGTTACTTTTTTAAAAAAAGTATCCTAAGTTTAATAGAGATTCTCAAGAACTGAAAGTATATTAATATACTAGTCATCAGTGTAGTAATCATTAGTATATTAATGATCCTTTTCTGTTGTACTGTAGGATAATGCATTAACAGTATATGAAAAATTTCACTATTTCTTACTGTGATATGAAAAAACTTGTCTGGAGCATAGTAAGTTAAAATAAATCTATGCTCTGGAATCCCATGTAGAAAAATACAAATGCACCAGTGAGTTAACAGGATTTCAAGTGCCCTGGGAAGATGTGGTGGTTATGTAATGGGCACAGATGACCATAATGACCTCCATCTTCTAGTGTGTGGTTTTTTTTCCTGCAACAGTAGGATATTAAATAACTGTGCCCTTTAACAGTTTCTGTGGAGAAATTATTAGTGTACTTTTGATTATTCCTTTTTCTTCATTTTTTTGTAGGGCTTACCTTTTAATTTTTAACTACCTGTGACACTTCTGCTTTGAAGTCTGTATTTCAGTGTATGCAAGTTCTTCATTGGCACCCATTTATGATGAAGATGTACATATGCAATAAGGCATGAATTATCAGAAAGTCCAAGGCAACTGAACTAAAAATGTTTAATTGGGAGATAAGTGTAGGAACTGAATAACAGTCTAATATAAACTTAAGAGGGTGAGGAGAGCAGATGGTGATTTTATTTTCTTCTCACACACTCTGAAAAGATCAAAAGCCCATGCTATTACACAGTTAAGATTTCTGGGGGGGAAAAAAAAATTGAAAATTAGATTTGTGTTGCTAGAGAGGAATAAGGAATACAGATGTCCTTAAACAGGTGGCCATTTAAACTAGCTTTTGCTCCTAGTTTAAATTGCGACTGAAAAAGGTACAATAGAAGATGTGGGGACTTGAAATATTTCTCCTCCAGAAGTGTGTGAGCAGCACTGGGAGAAGAACTTGCATATATGTGTAAGTGACTTTCAGCAGAAATATAATGTGTTTATGTTTCTATTAACAAGGAGCCTTCATAAAGGATAGCAGGATAGGATGTCCCAGGATAGCATGCTAGGGAGCTGGGCATTCTGAACTGGATGGGCTTTCTAGTGCAAATTAGACTGAAAATAAGGCAGCTAATGAATATATGCACATATGTACTTTGAAAAGTTGTGTTCTTTCACTCAGAGATTTTTGAAGGTAAGGGAATTAATGCTTATTTCCCCTAATATCTAGAAAAGACAAAGGGGAAATTTTTTATATAATTCTACAGATTTTGTTAGCCCTTGGCAAATCTAGATTGGCAGGTTTGTAAATACTGTCAAATCTCCCTAAGGAAAATTTTCACATTTGCTGGACTGCTTGTTGTTTGCCCTATAGAAATTAATGGTGGTTTATCAGAATGGTAGCAGTAGCACAAGCTTTGACAGTAGTCATAAAAAGTGTGATTAATAGAATAAATTTTTCACTTCAGCTGTTAGTTCAGGACATAATTCTCATTAATTTCAAATTAATTTATTTTACATGAAATATCCTGAAAACATGGGTCCTAGGCATTATGAACTAGTGAACAAAACTTTTTTTGTCTTTGTGTCTGTTTAAAATGAGGACAGTATTACAACATCCTGGTATTTCTGACATAAGCAATGAATTATTGACTTAACATGTTATGTGGAATTTTGATGTTAGTAAATGTGTGGAGCCACACACAGAATGATCAGCAGTGCAGATTAAGCGCTATGTTCTACCTTCTGAGTGAGTCAGGGATTCTATGGCAAATGAATGTTGTGATCAGGTAGTCAATGGATTTGTTAGAATTGTTACATATAGTATGGATGAAAAGTTTTTATAAGAAGAGCTTAACACTGTTCTTTCCGAACTTTTGAAGGTTTAGCTTTGGAACTATTGTTAATACGCATATTTTAAAATGTGAATTAGTGAAAATTGCGTATTCTTTGGGACTGACATATACTCTTCTAGTTTTCTTCCTTCATGGTGATCCATCACTATGGCATTCCTTGGTTATGACCTTTTACTTTCCTTTACTATATACATATGTTATGTTACATATGTTACATATGTTACATAGGAAAAAAAAAATATGCTTTAGTTAGAGCACAGTTGTAGGATAGTAGACTGTCTAGCTTATATATGGGAGTAACTTGTATAGAACTTCTTTTCTTACAAGCATGTGAAAAATATCCTTTTTGGCTCTTCATACATCTGCATGACCTTTTTTGATGCTGTCTCACCTTTCCCTCATAAAAGGACTAAGTGCCAGAAAAAGGTGTGTTCTTGAGCACAAGTTTCTTAGCCTTCTCAGCTGTGTTGTCTCCTAAAGTTGTTTTCTGTTCATCAGAGAGCCAGCCAAATATTGCAAACACTGCAGCTAGTTCCCATTTCATCTGGTTTTCACTTTGCCAGTTTCATGTTTTCTGGTCTGAAATAAAAGGATCTTCAGGCCATGTTCTGATGAGCCAACAGGCTTCTGTGAAGTTACGATATTACAATCTCCGTGAAGAAATTGGCTGTTAGGAGGAGGGAATAAGATAAAATATTTTGAAGACACTAGGTTTTCTTCTTTGTGTACGTAAACAATGTCAACTCTTTCTCAGTGTGTGAAAATAATTACCTGAGGTAATCTCAGAAGGGTTTGTAACGTGTATTTTGTTTGCAGTGACACATATGTGCTCATACAGACACATAGAATGCAAAATTCTTTTGCTCTCTCTTTCCTTCTTAAATATTAGGTGAGGATGTTTCCATACGTACTAATCTGATGACAGAGGGGAATCAGAGGGAAAGGTGTTTTTCTTGAAAATGAAAAGATTAAACTTTTTGGGTTGTCTGACAACACCTTGTGCAGTTTGTTTCTAAATACAAGAGGTGGTCATTGGACGGCCCTCAAAATTGTTTATTTTCTAGTTCTTCATCAGGTGGGAATGACTGAAAATTTGGTAAATGGCACTGCATTGTTTGGAACACCATTTTGATAGTGTAATTCTGATACCACACTTCCAGTATGTTAAGCTAGATTTTGAGTAAGACAGCAATACATGTGACTTTAAAAAAAAACAAAAAACAAAAAACAAAAAAAACCAACCCAAACCTCTTGCTATAACTCTTTTAGTTGCATATATTTATGGTAATATAATTTTATGAGTGGTTTTTTTGTTTGTTTTTCTTTACCTTTTTAACAGCTTGTCCTGGGACATACACATCTGAAATGTCTGTTTATCTAAATGATAATCCATCACATTACAAAATAACATTGTCTGGCACTGTGAAGTCACCAAAACTGAATTTTGATCCTCCCTTTTTAATGCTGATGCCAGTTCCTCTGGATGTGAAAACTGAAACAGCCATCAATATTATTCCACAAGATTACTTAAGGTAAAAATCTCAAACTAAATTTATTACAGAAATCCTGAATAATTCTTGGTTTTGTTCTCTTGTGAAAAAGTGAATTAATTTTTGTTTGTGAAATTTAGCATTAATTTTCTGCTCAGCAGAGGAAATAGTCTGCATATTTAGGAGAAAATTTGTGTAATAAATATTGCTGTACATTCAGCAAGCCTGTGTTCTGTCCTCAAAACATTCCTGAAAAAAATGCTTCATTAAGTGACCATCTTCTGATATATTCACTCTGTCAAATGCTTTGAAAATTACTCTGAGTAGCACAAAAATTAAAGAGATTACTGCCAGGATTTTGTTAATTTGAGCCAGATACTAGATTGTAGTCTTACATTTTTTTTGCATTGTGATCAGATAAAATCTTTCTGTTGTTTTATTTTCTTTGTTCCACAGGTTATAAAGCACTGTTTTGAAATCTAGCTGCTGTTGGGGTTGTGGTTTGGTTGGGTTTTTTTGTTGTGGTTTTATTGGGTTTTTGTTGTTGTTGGGTTTTTATTTCCTTCTTAAGCAAGATTTTAGTGTCAAAGGGGACAGCACGAATGTTTTAATGATGTCACTTAATATGATAAGTAATCTATATATTTTTCATTTTCTTTGTGGATCACCCACTTTATCCTGTTACTTGAATTCATAAGAGAGCCTTTTTGTAATCTTCATATTATGTAACATAACCCAGCACCACACCTGTTCCAATTTGATAGAGGTCTTAAAATTTAAATCTTACTGAACACTCTCATGTACATGTGTGTTGAAATATGCTTTTCTGGTCTCCAAGCTACAACTTTTCTGTCTGCAATTAGTAAAGAGCAGTAATTTAAGTTTGATATGCTTATGTAGCTATCATTTGAATACTAGACGAATTGGAGCAAAACTCTTCAAGTTGCCCTAAATTAATGAAATTAACTTTACCTAGAAATAATTATCTTCTCTCATTTGAGTTGTAGTAATTTATCAAGTGGTTTGTCTATTGTCAGTTGATTTGTCTATTGTCAGTAACTCAGTGGTTGGAACTGAAAGGATATGGGTCTGGACTGACTACCGTTCTTATTTCAGAACTGGAACCTAAAATTACATAACTGGGGAAAGCATCTTAAGTATCTTCATAAATTTCCCCTTAATATTTCTATTTCAAAACTTGCTTTACATTGTTGTGCAATAATGCAGTTTAATCAATGAAAGCTTTAAGTTTAGGAAATGTAAAGTAAGGAAGTAATATTTGTATCCTTTGTAGCAGTTAGTAGAAATTGCTCTTCGTTTGGATGTTGAACTATTGTGGGTCAGCATAAGCTCAGACACACATATAGAAAACAAACTAGCATCTAAATGCTAAAGGAGTTTTAAATCTTTAGTTACCTTCTCTTGATTTATACTTCAAAACAGAAGTTATTCTTCTGTATTTAACTGTGAAATGTAGTTTCATAAATGTGTGAATCTGTGGATCAACCTTACTGTCATTGTCTGAGTACAAACACCATTACTATTTTTTTTAACACAGGCAATCACAAATTCAAGTTGAACTTCCGGAGGTTGAACTTGAAGATGGTGACAGGATTTACCCTTTTTCTGTACAGTTCCCGGAAGGGCAAGATATTGTTCTTTCATCAGATAGCACAAATAAGGAATTAATTTGTCATATCAGCTTCAGATCATCTAGGCCAGTGTCATTTTTAGGGAGTATGTTCTTCATTGATGAAGAAGGAAACAGGTAATGTGTGCAATTCAAATTTGTTTGGGAGCATGGTCCAAACTGATGAAGTTGAATGTAAGACACAGAATTCGTAATGGTTTGATAAAGGCATACAAGAATCATTCTGAAAAAAAAAAAAAAAGAAAATGAAACGTAGAAATGTATTTCTTTTTTTAACTGAATTACAATTTGAAAACACGAAATTCAGCTTTGGTCTCTAAGGTAAGATTCATCTAAATGGCCATCTTAAGGTCTTGTATCTCATTCATATCTACTGGTCATTCTTATGTATACTTCAGTCCTCTCAGATTGCTTTGGAGAGACATGGTCTTCGTGTTTCATTAAAGCAACTATTTTGATGCTTTAAGATGTCTGCCCTACAGCTTAAAATGGGCTTTTTTCTAAGCATGAAACTAAATTTTGTATTATTTTGATGCAAGGGTTATGGACCTTTCTGTTATTGCTGCTGACATTGGATTAGTATTTTATATTTTTCTGATTTCTGATAATAGATTGTTAGCCAAGAAACTATTTTTTATTATCTTTATTTAATTCTAAGATTTAATAATTGTGTGGGATTTGATTCAAAAATGTGTGCTAAAGCTTGCAGTAATTATTAAAAAGGATAATTTAAGCTTGTTATGAGGTCTGAAATATAGCTGCTGAGAAGGCACAATATTTAGTTTTAATAACTGTTTTTATATGATGCACTAGCAACTTCTCAGACATTGTGGAGAAATAATCCTTGCTGCTGTGTAATAAACTTTTTTCTATATTTGCCATTAAAATGAAATAAAGGATACTATCCTCAATTTAAAGGCAAACTCAATGTATTTTTGAAAAAAATATATGAAATAAGTCATCAGATTAACCTTAAAAGTCATCCCTGCTTGTGAAGGTGAAAAAATTCACCTCAGGAAT
>NW_010123475.1:14527-19979 GCF_000699245.1 Pterocles gutturalis
CTTAAAATTGTTGCTGTATTTTAAAACATAGTAGATAGGTATTTGGTAAAGGACAGAATTAATAACGCTGGTTTACCAATGCATATGTGATTTCTTGTCAGGGAGTTGCATGTGTGCATGGGCTGTAGGAGCAGACGATATAAAACCTGAATGCAACTGGGTGATATAATACACCATGCAAAACAAAGGGATTCTATGTGTGCTGTTAGTTAGTGTAGTAATATTGTTCATATTGGCTTTTGGAATAAATTATTTTTATCATAATCAGAATTATTTCCTACAATTGGAAAAGTCTAAGTGCCTGATTCTCTAGTCCTGAGCATAGTGTAGAATCGTAGAATTGTTTAAGTTGGGAAAGACCTTTACGGTCATTGAGTCCAACCTAGTACTACGAAGTCCACCACTAAGGCAAGTCCCTAAGCATGATGTTATTATTCTAATAGTCTATGATAATTTATCCAGATTTAGGTTTTGTTAATACTGTTAATATTACTACATGCTTTGATATACCAGTCTAGTAATCTGTAGCTGCAATTTCTTGTTCTCTGCATATCTACCCTCATTCTTCCCAGCCCGCTCCCACCATGTAAGACCTATGGAATACATTGAAACTTCAAACATGATTCAACTAATTATCTAAGCATTTGAGCAGTTTGTTTCAAGCTGTATAATTAATTAATTTAAACAGCTTTGTTGATTTGAGTCTCTTAGGAAGACAAGATTTCAGGGCCTTCTAGATCTTTAATAATGAAACAATGAAACCTGTAACCTTTTATAACACCTATAAAAGCTAACTGGTCTTGAATAGGTTCCTGGTTTGTTTAATAGGCCATGAAATTTCACAGTATAAGTTGCTGAAGATATACTAATTTGTCAGGTATTTTCTCTCTCCATTTTTGAAGTAATATGCATTTTTAAATTATTTTAACTAAATATTTGAACTTGAACTCATATTCTGTGTTCTGAGATGGAATTAAAATAAGTGAGTTAAAAAGTTATTTTCCTATGTTGGTAAAATATCGTGTCCTGTATTTAACTACTTAGAGGAACCTTAACTTCTAAGCAAAACTTATTCCAGGCATATTTCAAAGTATGAGTATTGATGAGACAAATACTCTCTTTTGGTTATTTTTTACTTAAGCTCTGCAGTGTTTTCCTTTTCTAAATTCAGGTCTAAAACTTCAGTAGGATTGATTTGCATAGTCCATCTTAAGTCCATCTAAATAATGTTTTTTTCCTTAAATCATAGTGAATATTGGGTAAAGAATAGATATTGTTGAATTTGTCTGCTTTACAGAAAATATTTGAAAGATGATACACAATCATGTTTTATAGCAAGGCCATGAGATCTGTAGCTGTAAAAGAAAACTGAAGAGATATCTGGTTGTAATTTATGCAAGTAATTTACTGTGTGCACATATTCCATTAAATGGATCATAAGAAAGTTATTGACTGCTTTAAATGAGAATTTGCAGTTAATTTCTAATGTTATTTTTAATCTCTGTTCTCTCTTTTTTCTCTTTTGGCTCCAAAGCAGAATATATGCCATTTCCTTGTGTAAGGGTGATAGGAATACAGAAGTAAAAGATAACATAAAATCCAAGAATGTCTTGAGCAAGTACTTAATAAATGGGAAGAAATATTTAGCTGTGACATTTATTTCCTTTGACTTGAAAAACAAAACCGAACATGGCATGTTTATATATTTGTTCTCTAATTGTTATTATATCTTTTAATTTGATGATTAGATAGATAATTTAGCAGGAAAGTAGGTTTTTTGCCGTCCTGATTGAAATGACATTTAACTTATTCTTTCTAAAAGATAAGTAGTAAACAACAGGTACATGTTGTGTCATACAATCTAATGAAATTGTGCTCTAGGCAGCAAAATATCCAAAACCCCCCAAATGTGGTGGGTAGATAAATTGTTGTGATCAATGATGATACAAATGTGCTGAGGACCTTGCCTTGCATTTCCAGCAGTTCTTCCACTGGAAAGCTGGGGAAACTCATGCAGTTTCTGATGTTATTCATGCCTAAACCACGCAGCTCTTTAATAGGCAGTGCTGGCAAATGTCAAATGCATGTATTCTGCTGGCATGACTTAGAGAATAAGAGCTGCCAATTTCTTTCAATATCATTTAAATTTGGAGAGAGCAGAGAGCTAGAAAACATTGGAGTTCTTGATATTTATATGCTTTTTTTTTTTTTTTTTTTTTTTTTTTGCTGCATTCATCTGACCTAATAATATATTGGCATTTTACTTCAGATAGTTGGAAGTACTTCTGAAAACCAGGATGGTCCAAACCCATTAATCAGTCCTGTTCTTTTCTGTACTTGTGGCTTTCTACCATTTTGATGGCCCCAGCCAGCTGAAGCATCTGTTATTCAGGAATTAAGAACTGACCTTATTGGTGCTACTAGAAAAAACATGGCTACTTTCCCAGCTATAAGTCTTGTATATTGTGTGAAACCATGTGACTGTCATTGTTATTGTATTATTTTGATTGCTGTGGAAGCCTGAGCTCCTGCTACGAAGGATAAGGTCTCTTCAGTGTTGAACTGCTCATTTTTTAATAGAAATGGAATAGCTTTCATGGGTCATCTTTTCTTCTCCCTTCCAGTTCTGTCATCTCTGATCCTGTTCAAGGATTTCTGGGGGGAGGGAGGAGAGCAGGTCTATATTTATTTTTAAATTACAGCTTCTTGTTTTCTATTTCTAGGTCAGTCCTTGTTCTTAAAGATCTGTAAAATGCCTCACTCTCATGTCAAGTGTCCTTCTAGCACTAGTCAATTCTGCAAGCAGTTCGTTTTTTTTTTCCTAAACGAGCAGTGTGAACTACTATTAAATATTTTTTTTAATTTACCCAGGCACTATTGCTACAGAATTTTGTCGGATCCTAATGGCTTTGGATTGTTTTTCTTTAGAAATTGTTAGTGATATTCTGTAGCTGTCAATGAAGGGTTATTTAACTATGCCTGTATTTCTAGAGCATTTGCGGTACACCTATTTCTACTTAGAAAATGTCTGAAATGCTATAGACCACAGTAAGAAGGATAAATATATTTTGATTCAGGTTCTTTTGTCTTTCCCATTAAAACAAACAAACAAGTTAGAGTTAGTTTAAGAGAAGTGAATGAACTGCTTTTATATAGAGTGTTGGATGGTATTTTATTGTCATCACAGTTGGAGCTTTAGTTTTTGGTGATCAGCAGGTTTCAAATGTTGGTAAACACAATTTATTTAGTGGCCGTTCTCCTGTGTTCTTTGGAAATATGCATTAGAGAATAAACACTGAAATAACAGTGGCAATAATGGCTCAGGTAGGTTACAAATTTTTTACTTGCTTTATTAAGCATTAGAAAACTCTATACACTGAATAATTTAACACATTTAGTAAGTTTGCATTTGCTAGCAATACAGGTACCTTTCATTCTAATAGAATAACACTGACTTTTATATTATTTAGTTGAGCTCTGCTGCAAATATGAAACAAATACGTTGCACAAGACTTACAGCTTCATAACCTCCCTTCACGAATGGTGTTATCAATAAAGGTCAATGATACAAGATGATTTTAAGCACATGCAGAATGTACATGTCTTTGTAATCTATTTTGCATATTTGTATGGAAATAGGCATGCTTTTCTGTCTGGTGCCCCATATCTCAGTGCTTGAAATGTGTATGACAAATATTTAGCTCCTAGCACCTTTGGGGTTTTTTTGCCATGCTTCTTTATGAACAGTGTGTCATACTTTGAAACTCAGATAAGTTTTTTACCTACTGTCTCATTCTTCTTTAAGTTTTCTTTCAAATCCCCCTTTTAGGAAATACCATAAAAGTATGTAATGATGATGAGTGGACAGGTGACCAATAAGTGAGTCAATATTTATTATCACAGAATGGCTGACATTGGAAAGAACCTCCAGAGATCATGTAGTGCTCTCTTCAAATCCCCTCCTCAAATTAGTGTCAACACTGCTGTCCAATTGGTTTTTGAATATCCCCAAAGATGGAGACTCCACAGCCCTCTCTGGGCAGACTCTTACAGTGTTCAGCCACTCTCATGATAAGTTTGTGGTTCTTTTTATTGTGACTAGCTAGAATTTCCTGTATCTCAGTTTGACTTTTGAGCTCTCACTGAGCATCGCTGAGAAGAGTTTGACTCCATCTCCTTTATTCCCTTCCATCAGATATTTATACACAGATAAAATCCCCCTGAGCCTTCTCTTCTCCAGGCTGAACACTCATAACTCTGTCTGTCCCCATATGGCAGGTCCTTCAGTCTCTTCTTCATCCTTGTGGCTCTTTGCTGGCCAAAGTCTGTTCTTCTGAATTCCGGTGTTGTGACACAGCTTTTTGCCTTGTTTCTTCATTTCAGAATCCTGAACTCTACCATCTCATGCATGGTCACAGGAACTAAATCCTTGCTGTCACTATCAGCTGCAGAATCAGCTGTTGACTTGCAGAATCCATCCACTCATCCACCGCCTTTGCCCCATTCCCTTGATCATTGCCCCTCAAAGACACACAGTCATGCCTGATATGTTCCAGGTCTCCCCATCAACTTCACTGATGCCCATGTGGAAGAGTAGCAGGGCCAAGGGTTGGACAAGCTGCGCTTGTCTCTCAACAGCATCTTGTATCAAAAGCCCAGGCAAGCAGCAAACCTCCCTAGTTGAAGGGTCAGGTTGGCAAATGAGGTTCTCCTTCCCCTGCATCAGGGGTTTACTCACTACTATCACTTGCAGTTTCCTGGTGTTGCTTCACAGCTCATGCTCAGACAAAACAGGTGCTTCATTGTCCAAACATTTGTCATCTTATTAACACTCTGAAGCTTCTAAATTTCTTAGTTACAAACATATTTGCGTTGTGTTTGCTGTTGGCTGGTTGTATTCATTTCTCTTACTGTAATTACCACAGCAGCCAAGGAGGATCCCTTGTTGGATTGTTAGCAACGTGTGTCATGGAAGGAGTCAGAGTGAGTTGTGCACTTCACTTGCAAGAGAAAAGCAGCAATATATTTTATTGGTATAAAAAGAGTGAGTTAACAAATTTCAAAGGTTAATGTGACTGATTTAACAGGGTTCGATGGCAAGGTACACTTGATTATTTACTGCATAGAGGACAGGGTCAGACAAAACTGTAAGGGAGACCTTCCTGTTGAGTCATGAGATTCAGAAAGGACCCCCTTCCTCTCAAAAGTACTCCTTCTCAGAGAGGAGCCTAGGTGCAGCTGGATCCAATCCTAGTCCCAGACTTGGTCAGCAGTTTAGGTCTAAAGGATTATATATGTGCAATCAATTCTTTATATCACTTAGCTAAATTGCATAGTTTAGCATGCTATTAATCACTGAAAATCTGTTGTAGCAAGGAATCTTGACCTTGAGGAGTAACCTTGAGAGGCGTCCTTACTCAAGGGTGAATCTTGATGTGCAGCCTGCTGCTGT